>NW_026699278.1:0-52403 GCF_030435755.1 Ochotona princeps | reverse complement strand
TCGCCACAGCCGTTTTCAGATAGCCCTCAATGCAAAGGCTCTAGACGCAAATATTGGTGTGAGAGCTAATTCAATCAAGGAAACACTGCATGTTGGTGAAGGGCATATTGAAGAAGGATCAGCCGAGTGGTTCTTGTGGGAGAACAACTCCATTTGGCTCACTAACTTCACACACCATCAGGCTTCCAAGCAGCTCTCAAGGAAACTCAGTTTTCACACTCTATGCTTAGTGCTCTATGTGTGCCTAGGACTGAAATGAAGCTTGGTCAGCATCCCACGCAAACGAATGCTCCACATGCGGGTTTCACATGCCACCAACTCCACATTCTCAGGCAACTTCAGCGCCACAGCCGTTTTCAGATAGCCCTCAATGCAAAGGCTCTAGACGCAAATATTGGTGTGAGAGCTAATTCAATCAAGGAAACACTGCATGTTGGTGAAGGGCATATTGAAGAAGGATCAGCCGAGTGGTCCTTGTGGGAGAACAACTCCATTTGGCTCACTAACTTCACACACCATCAGGCTTCCAAGCAGCTCTCAAGGAAACTCAGTTTTCACACTCTATGCTTAGTGCCCTTTGAGTGCATTATCTAGGAATGAACCTGGTAGAGCATCCCACACAAACGAATGTTCCACATGCGGGTTTCACATGCCACCAACTCCACATTCACAGGCAACTTCAGCGCCACAGCCGTTTTCAGATAGCCCTCAATGCAAAGGCTCTAGACGCAAATATTGGTGTGAGAGCTAATTCAATCAAGGAAACACTGCATGTTGGTGAAGGGCATATTGAAGAAGGATCAGCGAAGTGGTTCTTGTGGGAGAACAACTCCATCTGGCTCACTAACTTCACACACCATCAGGCTTCCAAGCAGCTCTCAAGGAAAGTCAGTTTTCACACTCTCTGCTTAGTGCCCTTTGAGTGCATTATCTAGGAATGAACCTGGTAGAGCATCCCACACAAACGAATGCTCCACATGCGGGTTTCACATGCCACCAACTCCACATTCACAGGCAACTTCAGCGCCACAGCCGTTTTCAGATAGCCCTCAATGCAAAGGCTCTAGACGCAAATATTGGTGTGAGAGCTAATTCAATCAAGGAAACACTGCATGTTGGTGAAGGGCATATTGAAGAAGGATCAGCCGAGTGGTTCTTGTGGGAGAACAACTCCATTTGGCTCACTAACTTCACACACCATCAGGCTTCCAAGCAGCTCTCAAGGAAACTCAGTTTTCACACTCTATGCTTAGTGCTCTATGTGTGCCTAGGACTGAAATGAAGCTTGGTCAGCATCCCACACAAACGAATGCTCCACATGCGGATTTCACATGCCACAAACTCCACATTCACAGGCAACTTCAGCGCCACAGCCGTTTTCAGATAGCCCTCAATGCAAAGGCTCTAGACGCAAATATTGGTGTGAGAGCTAATTCAATCAAGGAAACACTGCATGTTGGTGAAGGGCATATTGAAGAAGGATCAGCCGAGTGGTTCTTGTGGGAGAACAACTCCATTTCGCTCACTAACTTCACACACCATCAGGCTTCCAAGCAGCTCTCAAGGAAACTCCGTTTTCACACTCTATGCTTAGTGCCCTTTGTATGGCTAGGACTGAAATGAACCTGGTAGAGCATCCCACACAAACGAATGCTCCACATGCGGGTTTCACATGCCACCAACTCCACATTCACAGGCAACTTCAGCGCCACAGCCGTTTTCAGATAGCCCTCAATGCAAAGGCTCTAGACGCAAATATTGGTGTGAGAGCTAATTCAATCAAGGAAACACTGCATGTTGGTGAAGGGCATATTGAAGAAGGATCAGCCGAGTGGTTCTTGTGGGAGAACAACTCCATTTGGCTCACTAACTTCACACACCATCAGGCTTCCAAGCAGCTCTCAAGGAAACTCAGTTTTCACACTCTATGCTTAGTGCTCTATGTGTGCCTAGGACTGAAATGAAGCTTGGTCAGCATCCCACGCAAACGAATGCTCCACATGCGGGTTTCACATGCCACCAACTCCACATTCCTCAGGCAACTTCAGCGCCACAGCCGTTTTCAGATAGCCCTCAATGCAAAGGCTCTAGACGCAAATATTGGTGTGAGAGCTAATTCAATCAAGGAAACACTGCATGTTGGTGAAGGGCATATTGAAGAAGGATCAGCCGAGTGGTCCTTGTGGGAGAACAACTCCATTTGGCTCACTAACTTCACACACCATCAGGCTTCCAAGCAGCTCTCAAGGAAACTCAGTTTTCACACTCTATGCTTAGTGCCCTTTGAGTGCATTATCTAGGAATGAACCTGGTAGAGCATCCCACACAAACGAATGCTCCACATGCGGGTTTCACATGCCACCAACTCCACATTCACAGGCAACTTCAGCGCCACAGCCGTTTTCAGATAGCCCTCAATGCAAAGGCTCTAGACGCAAATATTGGTGTGAGAGCTAATTCAATCAAGGAAACACTGCATGTTGGTGAAGGGCATATTGAAGAAGGATCAGCGAAGTGGTTCTTGTGGGAGAACAACTCCATCTGGCTCACTAACTTCACACACCATCAGGCTTCCAAGCAGCTCTCAAGGAAACTCAGTTTTCACACTCTCTGCTTAGTGCCCTTTGAGTGCATTATCTAGGAATGAACCTGGTAGAGCATCCCACACAAACGAATGCTCCACATGCGGGTTTCACATGCCACCAACTCCACATTCACAGGCAACTTCAGCGCCACAGCCGTTTTCAGATAGCCCTCAATGCAAAGGCTCTAGACGCAAATATTGGTGTGAGAGCTAATTCAATCAAGGAAACACTGCATGTTGGTGAAGGGCATATTGAAGAAGGATCAGCCGAGTGGTTCTTGTGGGAGAACAACTCCATTTGGCTCACTAACTTCACACACCATCAGGCTTCCAAGCAGCTCTCAAGGAAACTCAGTTTTCACACTCTATGCTTAGTGCTCTATGTGTGCCTAGGACTGAAATGAAGCTTGGTCAGCATCCCACACAAACGAATGCTCCACATGCGGATTTCACATGCCACAAACTCCACATTCACAGGCAACTTCAGCGCCACAGCCGTTTTCAGATAGCCCTCAATGCAAAGGCTCTAGACGCAAATATTGGTGTGAGAGCTAATTCAATCAAGGAAACACTGCATGTTGGTGAAGGGCATATTGAAGAAGGATCAGCCGAGTGGTTCTTGTGGGAGAACAACTCCATTTCGCTCACTAACTTCACACACCATCAGGCTTCCAAGCAGCTCTCAAGGAAACTCAGTTTTCACACTCTATGCTTAGTGCCCTTTGTATGGCTAGGACTGAAATGAACCTGGTAGAGCATCCCACACAAACGAATGCTCCACATGCGGGTTTCACATGCCACCAACTCCACATTCTCAGGCAACTTCAGCGCCACAGCCGTTTTCAGATAGCCCTCAATGCAAAGGCTCTAGACGCAAATATTGGTGTGAGAGCTAATTCAATCAAGGAAACACTGCATGTTGGTGAAGGGCATATTGAAGAAGGATCAGCCGAGTGGTCCTTGTGGGAGAACAACTCCATTTGGCTCACTAACTTCACACACCATCAGGCTTCCAAGCAGCTCTCAAGGAAACTCAGTTTTCACACTCTATGCTTAGTGCCCTTTGAGTGCATTATCTAGGAATGAACCTGGTAGAGCATCCCACACAAACGAATGCTCCACATGCGGGTTTCACATGCCACCAACTCCACATTCACAGGCAACTTCAGCGCCACAGCCGTTTTCAGATAGCCCTCAATGCAAAGGCTCTAGACGCAAATATTGGTGTGAGAGCTAATTCAATCAAGGAAACACTGCATGTTGGTGAAGGGCATATTGAAGAAGGATCAGCGAAGTGGTTCTTGTGGGAGAACAACTCCATCTGGCTCACTAACTTCACACACCATCAGGCTTCCAAGCAGCTCTCAAGGAAACTCAGTTTTCACACTCTCTGCTTAGTGCCCTTTGAGTGCATTATCTAGGAATGAACCTGGTAGAGCATCCCACACAAACGAATGCTCCACATGCGGGTTTCACATGCCACCAACTCCACATTCACAGGCAACTTCAGCGCCACAGCCGTTTTCAGATAGCCCTCAATGCAAAGGCTCTAGACGCAAATATTGGTGTGAGAGCTAATTCAATCAAGGAAACACTGCATGTTGGTGAAGGGCATATTGAAGAAGGATCAGCCGAGTGGTTCTTGTGGGAGAACAACTCCATTTGGCTCACTAACTTCACACACCATCAGGCTTCCAAGCAGCTCTCAAGGAAACTCAGTTTTCACACTCTATGCTTAGTGCTCTATGTGTGCCTAGGACTGAAATGAAGCTTGGTCAGCATCCCACACAAACGAATGCTCCACATGCGGATTTCACATGCCACAAACTCCACATTCACAGGCAACTTCAGCGCCACAGCCGTTTTCAGATAGCCCTCAATGCAAAGGCTCTAGACGCAAATATTGGTGTGAGAGCTAATTCAATCAAGGAAACACTGCATGTTGGTGAAGGGCATATTGAAGAAGGATCAGCCGAGTGGTTCTTGTGGGAGAACAACTCCATTTCGCTCACTAACTTCACACACCATCAGGCTTCCAAGCAGCTCTCAAGGAAACTCCGTTTTCACACTCTATGCTTAGTGCCCTTTGTATGGCTAGGACTGAAATGAACCTGGTAGAGCATCCCACACAAACGAATGCTCCACATGCGGGTTTCACATGCCACCAACTCCACATTCTCAGGCAACTTCAGCGCCACAGCCGTTTTCAGATAGCCCTCAATGCAAAGGCTCTAGACGCAAATATTGGTGTGAGAGCTAATTCAATCAAGGAAACACTGCATGTTGGTGAAGGGCATATTGAAGAAGGATCAGCCGAGTGGTTCTTGTGGGAGAACAACTCCATTTGGCTCACTAACTTCACACACCATCAGGCTTCCAAGCAGCTCTCAAGGAAACTCAGTTTTCACACTCTCTGCTTAGTGCCCTTTGAGTGCATTATCTAGGAATGAACCTGGTAGAGCATCCCACACAAACGAATGCTCCACATGCGGGTTTCACATGCCACCAACTCCACATTCACAGGCAACTTCAGCGCCACAGCCGTTTTCAGATAGCCCTCAATGCAAAGGCTCTAGACGCAAATATTGGTGTGAGAGCTAATTCAATCAAGGAAACACTGCATGTTGGTGAAGGGCATATTGAAGAAGGATCAGCCGAGTGGTTCTTGTGGGAGAACAACTCCATTTGGCTCACTAACTTCACACACCATCAGGCTTCCAAGCAGCTCTCAAGGAAACTCAGTTTTCACACTCTATGCTTAGTGCTCTATGTGTGCCTAGGACTGAAATGAAGCTTGGTCAGCATCCCACACAAACGAATGCTCCACATGCGGATTTCACATGCCACAAACTCCACATTCTCAGGCAACTTCAGCGCCACAGCCGTTTTCAGATAGCCCTCAATGCAAAGGCTCTGGACGCAAATATTGGTGTGAGAGCTAATTCAATCAAGGAAACACTGCATGTTGGTGAAGGGCATATTGAAGAAGGATCAGCCGAGTGGTTCTTGTGGGAGAACAACTCCATTTGGCTCACTAACTTCACACACCATCAGGCTTCCAAGCAGCTCTCAAGGAAACTCAGTTTTCACACTCTATGCTTAGTGCACTTTGTATGGCTAGGACTGAAATGAACCTGGTAGAGCATCCCACACAAACGAATGCTCCACATGCGGGTTTCACATGCCACCAACTCCACATTCACAGGCAACTTCAGCGCCACAGCCGTTTTCAGATAGCCCTCAATGCAAAGGCTCTAGACGCAAATATTGGTGTGAGAGCTAATTCAATCAAGGAAACACTGCATGTTGGTGAAGGGCATATTGAAGAAGGATCAGCGAAGTGGTTCTTGTGGGAGAACAACTCCATTTGGCTCACTAACTTCACACACCATCAGGCTTCCAAGCAGCTCTCAAGGTAACTCAGTTTTCACACTCTATGCTCAGTGCCCTTTGAGTGCATTTTCTAGGAATGAACCTGGTAGAGCATCCCACACAAACGAATGCTCCACATGCGGTTTTCACATGCCACCAACTCCACATTCACAGGCAACTTCAGTGCCACAGCCGTTTTCAGATAGCCCTCAATGCAAAGGCTCTAGACGCAAATATTGGTGTGAGAGCTAATTCAATCAAGGAAACACTGCATGTTGGTGAAGGGCATATTGAAGAAGGATCAGCGAAGTGGTTCTTGTGGGAGAACAACTCCATTTGGCTCACTAACTTCACACACCATCAGGCTTCCAAGCAGCTCTCAAGGAAACTCAGTTTTCACACTCTATGCTTAGTGCCCTTTGAGTGCATTATCTAGGAATGAACCTGGTAGAGCATCCCACACAAACGAATGCTCCACATGCGGGTTTCACATGCCACCAACTCCACATTCACAGGCAACTTCAGCGCCACAGCCGTTTTCAGATAGCCCTCAATGCAAAGGCTCTAGACGCAAATATTGGTGTGAGAGCTAATTCAATCAAGGAAACACTGCATGTTGGTGAAGGGCATATTGAAGAAGGATCAGCGAAGTGGTTCTTGTGGGAGAACAACTCCATTTGGCTCACTAACTTCACACACCATCAGGCTTCCAAGCAGCTCTCAAGGAAACTCAGTTTTCACACTCTATGCTTAGTGCTCTATGTGTGCCTAGGACTGAAATGAAGCTTGGTCAGCATCCCACACGAACGAATGCTCCACATGCGGATTTCACATGCCACAAACTCCACATTCTCAGGCAACTTCAGCGCCACAGCCGTTTTCAGATAGCCCTCAATGCAAAGGCTCTAGACGCAAATATTGGTGTGAGAGCTAATTCAATCAAGGAAACACTGCATGTTGGTGAAGGGCATATTGAAGAAGGATCAGCCGAGTGGTTCTTGTGGGAGAACAACTCCATTTGGCTCACTAACTTCACACACCATCAGGCTTCCAAGCAGCTCTCAAGGAAACTCAGTTTTCACACTCTATGCTTAGTGCCCTTTGTATGGCTAGGACTGAAATGAACCTGGTAGAGCATCCCACACAAACGAATGCTCCACATGCGGGTTTCACATGCCACCAACTCCACATTCACAGGCAACTTCAGCGCCACAGCCGTTTTCAGATAGCCCTCAATGCAAAGGCTCTAGACGCAAATATTGGTGTGAGAGCTAATTCAATCAAGGAAACACTGCATGTTGGTGAAGGGCATATTGAAGAAGGATCAGCGAAGTGGTTCTTGTGGGAGAACAACTCCATTTGGCTCACTAACTTCACACACCATCAGGCTTCCAAGCAGCTCTCAAGGTAACTCAGTTTTCACACTCTATGCTCAGTGCCCTTTGAGTGCATTTTCTAGGAATGAACCTGGTAGAGCATCCCACACAAACGAATGCTCCACATGCGGTTTTCACATGCCACCAACTCCACATTCACAGGCAACTTCAGTGCCACAGCCGTTTTCAGACAGCCCTCAATGCAAAGGCTCTAGACGCAAATATTGGTGTGAGAGCTAATTCAATCAAGGAAACACTGCATGTTGGTGAAGGGCATATTGAAGAAGGATCAGCGAAGTGGTTCTTGTGGGAGAACAACTCCATTTGGCTCACTAACTTCACACACCATCAGGCTTCCAAGCAGCTCTCAAGGAAACTCAGTTTTCACACTCTATGCTTAGTGCCCTTTGAGTGCATTATCTAGGAATGAACCTGGTAGAGCATCCCACACAAACGAATGCTCCACATGCGGGTTTCACATGCCACCAACTCCACATTCACAGGCAACTTCAGCGCCACAGCCGTTTTCAGATAGCCCTCAATGCAAAGGCTCTAGACGCAAATATTGGTGTGAGAGCTAATTCAATCAAGGAAACACTGCATGTTGGTGAAGGGCATATTGAAGAAGGATCAGCGAAGTGGTTCTTGTGGGAGAACAACTCCATTTGGCTCACTAACTTCACACACCATCAGGCTTCCAAGCAGCTCTCAAGGAAACTCAGTTTTCACACTCTATGCTTAGTGCTCTATGTGTGCCTAGGACTGAAATGAAGCTTGGTCAGCATCCCACACAAACGAATGCTCCACATGCGGGTTTCAAATGCCACCAACTCCACATTCTCAGGCAACTTCAGCGCCACAGCTGTTTTCAGATAGCCCTCAATGCAAAGGCTCTAGACGCAAATATTGGTGTGAGAGCTAATTCAATCAAGGGAACACTGCATGTTGGTGAAGGGCATATTGAAGAAGGATCAGCCGAGTGGTTCTTGTGGGAGAACAACTCCATTTGGCTCACTAACTTCACACACTATCAGGCTTCCAAGCAGCTCTCAAGGAAACTCAGTTTTCACACTCTATGCTTAGTGCCCTTTCTATGCTAGGACTGAAATGAACCTGGTAGAGCATCCCACACAAACGAATGCTCCACATGCGGGTTTCACATGCCACCAACTCCACATTCACAGGCAACTTCAGCGCCACAGCCGTTTTCAGACAGCCCTCAATGCAAAGGCTCTAGACGCAAATATTGGTGTGAGAGCTAATTCAATCAAGGAAACACTGCATGTTGGTGAAGGGCATATTGAAGAAGGATCAGCCGAGTGGTTCTTGTGGAAGAACAACTCCATTTGGCTCACTAACTTCACACACCATCAGGCTTCCAAGCAGCTCTCAAGGAAACTCAGTTTTCACACTCTATGCTTAGTGCTCTATGTGTGCCTAGGACTGAAATGAAGCTTGGTCAGCATCCCACACAAACGAATGCTCCACATGCGGGTTTCACATGCCACCAACTCCACATTCTCAGGCAACTTCAGCGCCACAGCCGTTTTCAGATAGCCCTCAATGCAAAGGCTCTAGACGCAAATATTGGTGTGAGAGCTAATTCAATCAAGGAAACACTGCATGTTGGTGAAGGGCATATTGAAGAAGGATCAGCCAAGTGGTTCTTGTGGGAGAACAACTCCATTTGGCTCACTAACTTCACACACCATCAGGCTTCCAAGCAGCTCTCAAGGAAACTCAGTTTTCACACTCTATGCTTAGTGCTCTATGTGTGCCTAGGACTGAAATGAAGCTTGGTCAGCATCCCACACAAACGAATGCTCCACATGCGGGTTTCACATGCCACCAACTCCACATTCACAGGCAACTTCAGCGCCACAGCCGTTTTCAGATAGCCCTCAATGCAAAGGCTCTAGACGCAAATATTGGTGTGAGAGCTAATTCAATCAAGGAAACACTGCATGTTGGTGAAGGCATATTGAAGAAGGATCAGCGAAGTGGTTCTTGTGGGAGAACAACTCCATTTGGCTCACTAACTTCACACACCATCAGGCTTCCAAGCAGCTCTCAAGGAAACTCAGTTTTCACACTCTATGTTTAGTGCCCTTTGAGTGCATTATCTAGGAATGAACCTGGTAGAGCATCCCACACAAACGAATGCTCCACATGCGGGTTTCACATGCCACCAACTCCACATTCACAGGCAACTTCAGCGCCACAGCCGTTTTCAGATAGCCCCCAATGCAAAGGCTCTAGACGCAAATATTGGTGTGAGAGCTAATTCAATCAAGGAAACACTGCATGTTGGTGAAGGGCATATTGAAGAAGGATCAGCGAAGTGGTTCTTGTGGGAGAACAACTCCATTTGGCTCACTAACTTCACACACCATCAGGCTTCCAAGCAGCTCTCAAGGAAACTCAGTTTTCACACTCTATGCTCAGTGCCCTTTGAGTGCATTTTCTAGGAATGAACCTGGTAGAGCATCCCACACAAACGAATGCTCCACATGCGGGTTTCACATGCCACCAACTCCACATTCACAGGCAACTTCAGCGCCACAGCCGTTTTCAGATAGCCCTCAATGCAAAGGCTCTAGACGCAAATATTGGTGTGAGAGCTAATTCAATCAAGGAAACACTGCATGTTGGTGAAGGGCATATTGAAGAAGGATCAGCCGAGTGGTTCTTGTGGGAGAACAACTCCATTTGGCTCACTAACTTCACACACCATCAGGCTTCCAAGCAGCTCTCAAGGAAACTCAGTTTCACACTCTCTGCTTAGTGCCCTTTGAGTGCATTATCTAGGAATGAACCTGGTAGAGCATCCCACACAAACGAATGCTCCACATGCGGTTTTCACATGCCACCAACTCCACATTCACAGGCAACTTCAGCGCCACAGCCGTTTTCAGATAGCCCTCAATGCAAAGGCTCTAGACGCAAATATTGGTGTGAGAGCTAATTCAATCAAGGAAACACTGCATGTTGGTGAAGGGCATATTGAAGAAGGATCAGCCGAGTGGTTCTTGTGGGAGAACAACTCCATTTGGCTCACTAACTTCACACACCATCAGGCTTCCAAGCAGCTCTCAAGGAAACTCAGTTTTCACACTCTATGCTTAGTGCTCTATGTGTGCCTAGGACTGAAATGAAGCTTGGTCAGCATCCCACACAAACGAATGCTCCACATGCGGATTTCACATGCCACAAACTCCACATTCTCAGGCAACTTCAGCGCCACAGCCGTTTTCAGATAGCCCTCAATGCAAAGGCTCTAGACGCAAATATTGGTGTGAGAGCTAATTCAATCAAGGAAACACTGCATGTTGGTGAAGGGCATATTGAAGAAGGATCAGCCGAGTGGTTCTTGTGGGAGAACAACTCCATTTGGCTCACTAACTTCACACACCATCAGGCTTCCAAGCAGCTCTCAAGGAAACTCAGTTTTCACACTCTATGCTTAGTGCCCTTTCTATGGCTAGGACTGAAATGAACCTGGTAGAGCATCCCACACAAACGAATGCTCCACATGCGGGTTTCACATGCCACCAACTCCACATTCACAGGCAACTTCAGCGCCACAGCCGTTTTCAGATAGCCCTCAATGCAAAGACTCTAGACGCAAATATTGGTGTGAGAGCTAATTCAATCAAGGAAACACTGCATGTTGGTGAAGGGCATATTGAAGAAGGATCAGCGAAGTGGTTCTTGTGGGAGAACAACTCCATTTGGCTCACTAACTTCACACACCATCAGGCTTCCAAGCAGCTCTCAAGGAAACTCAGTTTTCACACTCTATGCTCAGTGCCCTTTGAGTGCATTTTTCTAGGAATGAACCTGGTAGAGCATCCCACACAAACGAATGCTCCACATGCGGTTTTCACATGCCACCAACTCCACATTCACAGGCAACTTCAGTGCCACAGCCGTTTTCAGATAGCCCTCAATGCAAAGGCTCTAGACGCAAATATTGGTGTGAGAGCTAATTCAATCAAGGAAACACTGCATGTTGGTGAAGGGCATATTGAAGAAGGATCAGCCAAGTGGTTCTTGTGGGAGAACAACTCCATTTGGCTCACTAACTTCACACACCATCAGGCTTCCAAGCAGCTCTCAAGGAAACTCAGTTTTCACACTCTATGCTTAGTGCTCTATGTGTGCCTAGGACTGAAATGAAGCTTGGTCAGCATCCCACACAAACGAATGCTCCACATGCGGGTTCACATGCCACCAACTCCACATTCTCAGGCAACTTCAGCGCCACAGCCGTTTTCAGATAGCCCTCAATGCAAAGGCTCTAGACGCAAATATTGGTGTGAGAGCTAATTCAATCAAGGAAACACTGCATGTTGGTGAAGGGCATATTGAAGAAGGATCAGCCAAGTGGTTCTTGTGGGAGAACAACTCCATTTGGCTCACTAACTTCACACACCATCAGGCTTCCAAGCAGCTCTCAAGGAAACTCAGCTTTCACACTCTATGTTTAGTGCCCTTTGAGTGAATTATCTAGGAATGAACCTGGTAGAGCATCCCACACAAACGAATGCTCCACATGCGGGTTTCACATGCCACCAACTCCACATTCACAGGCAACTTCAGCGCCACAGCCGTTTTCAGATAGCCCTCAATGCAAAGGCTCTAGACGCAAATATTGGTGTGAGAGCTAATTCAATCAAGGAAACACTGCATGTTGGTGAAGGGCATATTGAAGAAGGATCAGCCAAGTGGTTCTTGTGGGAGAACAACTCCATTTGGCTCACTAACTTCACACACCATCAGGCTTCCAAGCAGCTCTCAAGGAAACTCAGTTTTCACACTCTATGTTTAGTGCCCTTTGAGTGCATTATCTAGGAATGAACCTGGTAGAGCATCCCACACAAACGAATGCTCCACATGCGGGTTTCACATGCCACCAACTCCACATTCACAGGCAACTTCAGCGCCACAGCCGTTTTCAGATAGCCCTCAATGCAAAGGCTCTAGACGCAAATATTGGTGTGAGAGCTAATTCAATCAAGGAAACACTGCATGTTGGTGAAGGGCATATTGGAGAAGGATCAGCGAAGTGGTTCTTGTGGGAGAACAACTCCATTTGGCTCACTAACTTCACACACCATCAGGCTTCCAAGCAGCTCTCAAGGAAACTCAGTTTTCACACTCTATGCTCAGTGCCCTTTGAGTGCATTTTCTAGGAATGAACCTGGTAGAGCATCCCACACAAATGAATGCTCCACATGCGGGTTTCACATGCCACCAACTCCACATTCACAGGCAACTTCAGCGCCACAGCCGTTTTCAGATAGCCCTCAATGCAAAGGCTCTAGACGCAAATATTGGTGTGAGAGCTAATTCAATCAAGGAAACACTGCATGTTGGTGAAGGGCATATTGAAGAAGGATCAGCCGAGTGGTTCTTGGGGGAGAACAACTCCATTTGGCTCACTAACTTCACACAGCATGAGGCTTCCAAGCAGCTCTCAAGGAAACTCAGTTTTCACACTCTATGCTTAGTGCTCTATGTGTGCCTAGGACTGAAATGAAGCTTGGTCAGCATCCCACACAAACGAATGCTCCACATGCGGGATTCACATGCCACCAACTCCACATTCTCAGGCAACTTCAGCGCCACAGCCGTTTTCAGATAGCCCTCAATGCAAAGGCTCTAGACGCAAATATTGGTGTGAGAGCTAATTCAATCAAGGAAACACTGCATGTTGGTGAAGGGCATATTGAAGAAGGATCAGCCAAGTGGTTCTTGTGGGAGAACAACTCCATTTGGCTCACTAACTTCACACACCATCAGGCTTCCAAGCAGCTCTCAAGGAAACTCAGTTTTCACACTCTATGTTTAGTGCCCTTTGAGTGAATTATCTAGGAATGAACCTGGTAGAGCATCCCACACAAACGAATGCTCCACATGCGGGTTTCACATGCCACCAACTCCACATTCACAGGCAACTTCAGCGCCACAGCCGTTTTCAGATAGCCCTCAATGCAAAGGCTCTAGACGCAAATATTGGTGTGAGAGCTAATTCAATCAAGAAAACACTGCATGTTGGTGAAGGGCATATTGAAGAAGGATCAGCCGAGTGGTTCTTGTGGGAGAACAACTCCATTTGGCTCACTAACTTCACACACCATC
The DNA here is from genome assembly GCF_030435755.1 of Ochotona princeps. NCBI lineage: Eukaryota > Metazoa > Chordata > Mammalia > Lagomorpha > Ochotonidae > Ochotona > Ochotona princeps. The sequence goes on along the minus strand of NW_026699278.1, from coordinate 38,927 downwards.
AGGCTTCCAAGCAGCTCTCAAGGAAACTCAGTTTTCACACTCTATGCTTAGTGCCCTTTGAGTGCATTATCTAGGAATGAACCTGGTAGAGCATCCCACACAAACGAATGTTCCACATGCGGGTTTCACATGCCACCAACTCCACATTCACAGGCAACTTCAGCGCCACAGCCGTTTTCAGATAGCCCTCAATGCAAAGGCTCTAGACGCAAATATTGGTGTGAGAGCTAATTCAATCAAGGAAACACTGCATGTTGGTGAAGGGCATATTGAAGAAGGATCAGCGAAGTGGTTCTTGTGGGAGAACAACTCCATTTGGCTCACTAACTTCACACACCATCAGGCTTCCAAGCAGCTCTCAAGGAAACTCAGTTTTCACACTCTATGCTTAGTGCCCTTTGAGTGCATTATCTAGGAATGAACCTGGTAGAGCATCCCACACAAACGAATGCTCCACATGCGGTTTTCACATGCCACCAACTCCACATTCACAGGCAACTTCAGCGCCACAGCCGTTTTCAGATAGCCCTCAATGCAAAGGCTCTAGACGCAAATATTGGTGTGAGAGCTAATTCAATCAAGGAAACACTGCATGTTGGTGAAGGGCATATTGAAGAAGGATCAGCCAAGTGGTTCTTGTGGGAGAACAACTCCATTTGGCTCACTAACTTCACACACCATCAGGCTTCCAAGCAGCTCTCAAGGAAACTCAGTTTTCACACTCTATGCTTAGTGCTCTATGTGTGCCTAGGACTGAAATGAAGCTTGGTCAGCATCCCACACAAACGAATGCTCCACATGCGGGTTTCACATGCCACCAACTCCACATTCACAGGCAACTTCAGCGCCACAGCCGTTTTCAGATAGCCCTCAATGCAAAGGCTCTAGACGCAAATATTGGTGTGAGAGCTAATTCAATCAAGGAAACACTGCATGTTGGTGAAGGGCATATTGAAGAAGGATCAGCCAAGTGGTTCTTGTGGGAGAACAACTCCATTTGGCTCACTAACTTCACACACCATCAGGCTTCCAAGCAGCTCTCAAGGAAACTCAGTTTTCACACTCTATGTTTAGTGCCCTTTGAGTGCATTATCTAGGAATGAACCTGGTAGAGCATCCCACACAAACGAATGCTCCACATGCGGGTTTCACATGCCACCAACTCCACATTCACAGGCAACTTCAGCGCCACAGCCGTTTTCAGATAGCCCTCAATGCAAAGGCTCTAGACGCAAATATTGGTGTGAGAGCTAATTCAATCAAGGAAACACTGCATGTTGGTGAAGGGCATATTGGAGAAGGATCAGCGAAGTGGTTCTTGTGGAGAACAACTCCATTTGGCTCACTAACTTCACACACCATCAGGCTTCCAAGCAGCTCTCAAGGAAACTCAGTTTTCACACTCTATGCTCAGTGCCCTTTGAGTGCATTTTCTAGGAATGAACCTGATAGAGCATCCCACACAAATGAATGCTCCACATGCGGGTTTCACATGCCACCAACTCCACATTCACAGGCAACTTCAGCGCCACAGCCGTTTTCAGATAGCCCTCAATGCAAAGGCTCTAGACGCAAATATTGGTGTGAGAGCTAATTCAATCAAGGAAACACTGCATGTTGGTGAAGGGCATATTGAAGAAGGATCAGCCGAGTGGTTCTTGTGGGAGAACAACTCCATTTGGCTCACTAACTTCACACACCATCAGGCTTCCAAGCAGCTCTCAAGGAAACTCAGTTTTCACACTCTATGCTTAGTGCTCTATGTGTGCCTAGGACTGAAATGAAGCTTGGTCAGCATCCCACACAAACGAATGCTCCACATGCGGGTTTCACATGCCACCAACTCCACATTCACAGGCAACTTCAGCGCCACAGCCGTTTTCAGATAGCCCTCAATGCAAAGGCTCTAGACGCAAATATTGGTGTGAGAGCTAATTCAATCAAGGAAACACTGCATGTTGGTGAAGGGCATATTGAAGAAGGATCAGCCAAGTGGTTCTTGTGGGAGAACAACTCCATTTGGCTCACTAACTTCACACACCATCAGGCTTCCAAGCAGCTCTCAAGGAAACTCAGTTTTCACACTCTATGTTTAGTGCCCTTTGAGTGCATTATCTAGGAATGAACCTGGTAGACCATCCCACACAAACGAATGCTCCACATGCGGGTTTCACATGCCACCAACTCCACATTCACAGGCAACTTCAGCGCCACAGCCGTTTTCAGATAGCCCTCAATGCAAAGGCTCTAGACGCAAATATTGGTGTGAGAGCTAATTCAATCAAGGAAACACTGCATGTTGGTGAAGGGCATATTGAAGAAGGATCAGCGAAGTGGTTCTTGTGGGAGAACAACTCCATTTGGCTCACTAACTTCACACACCATCAGGCTTCCAAGCAGCTCTCAAGGAAACTCAGTTTTCACACTCTATGCTCAGTGCCCTTTGAGTGCATTTTCTAGGAATGAACCTGGTAGAGCATCCCACACAAACGAATGCTCCACATGCGGTTTTCACATGCCACCAACTCCACATTCACAGGCAACTTCAGTGCCACAGCCGTTTTCAGATAGCCCTCAATGCAAAGGCTCTAGACGCAAATATTGGTGTGAGAGCTAATTCAATCAAGGAAACACTGCATGTTGTTGAAGGGCATATTGAAGAAGGATCAGCCGAGTGGTTCTTGTGGGAGAACAACTCCATTTGGCTCACTAACTTCACACACCATCAGGCTTCCAAGCAGCTCTCAAGGAAACTCAGTTTTCACACTCTATGCTTAGTGCCCTTTGAGTGCATTATCTAGGAATGAACCTGGTAGAGCATCCCACACAAACGAATGCTCCACATGCGGGTTTCACATGCCACCAACTCCACATTCACAGGCAACTTCAGCGCCACAGCCGTTTTCAGATAGCCCTCAATGCAAAGGCTCTAGACGCAAATATTGGTGTGAGAGCTAATTCAATCAAGGAAACACTGCATGTTGGTGAAGGGCATATTGAAGAAGGATCAGCGAAGTGGTTCTTGTGGGAGAACAACTCCATTTCGCTCACTAACTTCACACACCATCAGGCTTCCAAGCAGCTCTCAAGGAAACTCAGTTTTCACACTCTATGCTTAGTGCCCTTTGAGTGCATTATCTAGGAATGAACCTGGTAGAGCATCCCACACAAACGAATGCTCCACATGCGGGTTTCACATGCCACCAACTCCACATTCACAGGCAACTTCAGCGCCACAGCCGTTTTCAGATAGCCCTCAATGCAAAGGCTCTAGACGCAAATATTGGTGTGAGAGCTAATTCAATCAAGGAAACACTGCATGTTGGTGAAGGGCATATTGAAGAAGGATCAGCCGAGTGGTTCTTGTGGGAGAACAACTCCATTTGGCTCACTAACTTTACACACCATCAGGCTTCCAAGCAGCTCTCAAGGAAACTCAGTTTTCACACTCTATGCTTAGTGCTCTATGTGTGCCTAGGACTGAAATGAAGCTTGGTCAGCATCCCACACAAACGAATGCTCCACATGCGGGATTCACATGCCACCAACTCCACATTCTCAGGCAACTTCAGCGCCACAGCCGTTTTCAGATAGCCCTCAATGCAAAGGCTCTAGACGCAAATATTGGTGTGAGAGCTAATTCAATCAAGGAAACACTGCATGTTGGTGAAGGGCATATTGAAGAAGGATCAGCCAAGTGGTTCTTGTGGGAGAACAACTCCATTTGGCTCACTAACTTCACACACCATCAGGCTTCCAAGCAGCTCTCAAGGAAACTCAGTTTTCACACTCTATGTTTAGTGCCCTTGAGTGCATTATCTAGGAATGAACCTGGTAGAGCATCCCACACAAACGAATGCTCCACATGCGGGTTTCACATGCCACCAACTCCACATTCACAGGCAACTTCAGCGCCACAGCCGTTTTCAGATAGCCCTCAATGCAAAGACTCTACACGCAAATATTGGTGTGAGAGCTAATTCAATCAAGGAAACACTGCATGTTGGTGAAGGGCATATTGAAGAAGGATCAGCGAAGTGGTTCTTGTGGGAGAACAACTCCATTTGGCTCACTAACTTCACACACCATCAGGCTTCCAAGCAGCTCTCAAGGAAACTCAGTTTTCACACTCTATGCTCAGTGCCCTTTGAGTGCATTTTCTAGGAATGAACCTGGTAGAGCATCCCACACAAACGAATGCTCCACATGCGGTTTTCACATGCCACCAACTCCACATTCACAGGCAACTTCAGCGCCACAGCCGTTTTCAGATAGCCCTCAATGCAAAGGCTCTAGACGCAAATATTGGTGTGAGAGCTAATTCAATCAAGGAAACACTGCATGTTGGTGAAGGGCATATTGAAGAAGGATCAGCCGAGTGGTTCTTGTGGGAGAACAACTCCATTTGGCTCACTAACTTCACACACATCAGGCTTCCAAGCAGCTCTCAAGGAAACTCAGTTTTCACACTCTATGCTTAGTGCTCTATGTGTGCCTAGGACTGAAATGAAGCTTGGTCAGCATCCCACACAAACGAATGCTCCACATGCGGGTTTCACATGCCACCAACTCCACATTCTCAGGCAACTTCAGCGCCACAGCCGTTTTCAGATAGCCCTCAATGCAAAGGCTCTAGACGCAAATATTGGTGTGAGAGCTAATTCAATCAAGAAAACACTGCATGTTGGTGAAGGGCATATTGAAGAAGGATCAGCCGAGTGGTTCTTGTGGGAGAACAACTCCATTTGGCTCACTAACTTCACACACCATCAGGCTTCCAAGCAGCTCTCAAGGAAACTCAGTTTTCACACTCTATGCTTAGTGCCCTTTGAGTGCATTATCTAGGAATGAACCTGGTAGAGCATCCCACACAAACGAATGTTCCACATGCGGGTTTCACATGCCACCAACTCCACATTCACAGGCAACTTCAGCGCCACAGCCGTTTTCAGATAGCCCTCAATGCAAAGGCTCTAGACGCAAATATTGGTGTGAGAGCTAATTCAATCAAGGAAACACTGCATGTTGGTGAAGGGCATATTGAAGAAGGATCAGCGAAGTGGTTCTTGTGGGAGAACAACTCCATTTGGCTCACTAACTTCACACACCATCAGGCTTCCAAGCAGCTCTCAAGGAAACTCAGTTTTCACACTCTATGCTTAGTGCCCTTTGAGTGCATTATCTAGGAATGAACCTGGTAGAGCATCCCACACAAACGAATGCTCCACATGCGGTTTTCACATGCCACCAACTCCACATTCACAGGCAACTTCAGCGCCACAGCCGTTTTCAGATAGCCCTCAATGCAAAGGCTCTAGACGCAAATATTGGTGTGAGAGCTAATTCAATCAAGGAAACACTGCATGTTGGTGAAGGCATATTGAAGAAGGATCAGCCGAGTGGTTCTTGTGGGAGAACAACTCCATTTGGCTCACTAACTTCACACACCATCAGGCTTCCAAGCAGCTCTCAAGGAAACTCAGTTTTCACACTCTATGCTTAGTGCTCTATGTGTGCCTAGGACTGAAATGAAGCTTGGTCAGCATCCCACACAAACGAATGCTCCACATGCGGATTTCACATGCCACAAACTCCACATTCTCAGGCAACTTCAGCGCCACAGCCGTTTTCAGATAGCCCTCAATGCAAAGGCTCTAGACGCAAATATTGGTGTGAGTGCTAATTCAATCAAGGAAACACTGCATGTTGGTGAAGGGCATATTGAAGAAGGATCAGCCGAGTGGTTCTTGTGGGAGAACAACTCCATTTGGCTCACTAACTTCACACACCATCAGGCTTCCAAGCAGCTCTCAAGGAAACTCAGTTTTCACACTCTATGCTCAGTGCCCTTTGAGTGCATTTTCTAGGAATGAACCTGGTAGAGCATCCCACACAAACGAATGCTCCACATGCGGTTTTCACATGCCACCAACTCCACATTCACAGGCAACTTCAGCGCCACAGCCGTTTTCAGATAGCCCTCAATGCAAAGGCTCTAGACGCAAATATTGGTGTGAGAGCTAATTCAATCAAGGAAACACTGCATGTTGGTGAAGGGCATATTGAAGAAGGATCAGCGAAGTGGTTCTTCTGGGAGAGCAACTCCATTTGGCTCACTAACTTCACACACCATCAGGCTTCCAAGCAGCTCTCAAGGAAACTCAGTTTTCACACTCTATGCTCAGTGCCCTTTGAGTGCATTTTCTAGGAATGAACCTGGTAGAGCATCCCACACAAACGAATGCTCCACATGCGGTTTTCACATGCCACCAACTCCACATTCACAGGCAACTTCAGCGCCACAGCCGTTTTCAGATAGCCCTCAATGCAAAGGCTGTAGACGCAAATATTGGTGTGAGAGCTAATTCAATCAAGGAAACACTGCATGTTGGTGAAGGGCATATTGAAGAAGGATCAGCCGAGTGGTTCTTGTGGGAGAACAACTCCATTTGGCTCACTAACTTCACACACCATCAGGCTTCCAAGCAGCTCTCAAGGAAACTCAGTTTCACACTCTATGCTTAGTGCTCTATGTGGTGCCTAGGACTGAAATGAAGCTTGGTCAGCATCCCACACAAACGAATGCTCCACATGCGGGTTTCACATGCCACCAACTCCACATTCTCAGGCAACTTCAGCGCCACAGCCGTTTTCAGATAGCCCTCAATGCAAAGGCTCTAGACGCAAATATTGGTGTGAGAGCTAATTCAATCAAGGAAACACTGCATGTTGGTGAAGGGCATATTGAAGAAGGATCAGCCGAGTGGTTCTTGTGGGAGAACAACTCCATTTGGCTCACTAACTTCACACACCATCAGGCTTCCAAGCAGCTCTCAAGGAAACTCAGTTTTCACACTCTATGCTTAGTGCCCTTTGAGTGCATTATCTAGGAATGAACCTGGTAGAGCATCCCACACAAACGAATGTTCCACATGCGGGTTTCACATGCCACCAACTCCACATTCACAGGCAACTTCAGCGCCACAGCCGTTTTCAGATAGCCCTCAATGCAAAGGCTCTAGACGCAAATACTGGTGTGAGAGCTAATTCAATCAAGGAAACACTGCATGTTGGTGAAGGGCATATTGAAGAAGGATCAGCGAAGTGGTTCTTGTGGGAGAACAACTCCATTTGGCTCACTAACTTCACACACCATCAGGCTTCCAAGCAGCTCTCAAGGAAACTCAGTTTTCACACTCTATGCTTAGTGCCCTTTGAGTGCATTATCTAGGAATGAACCTGGTAGAGCATCCCACACAAACGAATGCTCCACATGCGGGTTTCACATGCCACAAACTCCACATTCACAGGCAACTTCAGCGCCACAGCCGTTTTCAGATAGCCCTCAATGCAAAGGCTCTAGACGCAAATATTGGTGTGAGAGCTAATTCAATCAAGGAAACACTGCATGTTGGTGAAGGGCATATTGAAGAAGGATCAGCCGAGTGGTTCTTGTGGGAGAACAACTCCATTTGGCTCACTAACTTCACACACCATCAGGCTTCCAAGCAGCTCTCAAGGAAACTCAGTTTTCACACTCTATGCTTAGTGCTCTATGTGTGCCTAGGACTGAAATGAAGCTTGGTCAGCATCCCACACAAACGAATGCTCCACATGCGGATTTCACATGCCACAAACTCCACATTCTCAGGCAACTTCAGCGCCACAGCCGTTTTCAGATAGCCCTCAATGCAAAGGCTCTAGACGCAAATATTGGTGTGAGAGCTAATTCAATCAAGGAAACACTGCATGTTGGTGAAGGGCATATTGAAGAAGGATCAGCCGAGTGGTTCTTGTGGGAGAACAACTCCATTTGGCTCACTAACTTCACACACCATCAGGCTTCCAAGCAGCTCTCAAGGAAACTCAGTTTTCACACTCTATGCTTAGTGCCCCTTTCTATGGCTAGGACTGAAATGAACCTGGTAGAGCATCCCACAGAAACGAATGCTCCACATGCGGGTTTCACATGCCACCAACTCCACATTCACAGGCAACTTCAGCGCCACAGCCATTTTCAGATAGCCCTCAATGCAAAGGCTCTAGACGCAAATATTGGTGTGAGAGCTAATTCAATCAAGGAAATACTGCATGTTGGTGAAGGGCATATTGAAGAAGGATCAGCCGAGTGGTTCTTGTGGGAGAACAACTCCATTTGGCTCACTAACTTCACACACCATCAGGCTTCCAAGCAGCTCTCAAGGAAACTCAGTTTTCACACTCTATGCTCAGTGTCCTTTGAGTGCATTTTCTAGGAATGAACCTGGTAGAGCATCCCACACAAACGAATGCTCCACATGCGGTTTTCACATGCCACCAACTCCACATTCACAGGCAACTTCAGCGCCACAGCCGTTTTCAGATAGCCCTCAATGCAAAGGCTCTAGACGCAAATATTGGTGTGAGAGCTAATTCAATCAAGGAAACACTGCATGTTGGTGAAGGGCATATTGAAGAAGGATCAGCGAAGTGGTTCTTACGGGAGAACAACTCCATTTGGCTCACTAACTTCACACACCATCAGGCTTCCAAGCAGCTCTCAAGGAAACTCAGTTTTCACACTCTATGCTTAGTGCCCTTTGAGTGCATTATCTCGGAATGAACCTGGTAGAGCATCCCACACAAACGAATGCTCCACATGCGGGTTTCACATGCCACCAACTCCACATTCAAAGGCAACTTCAGCGCCACAGCCGTTTTCAGATAGCCCTCAATGCAAAGGCTCTAGACGCAAATATTGGTGTGAGAGCTAATTCAATCAAGGAAACACTGCATGTTGGTGAAGGGCATATTGAAGAAGGATCAGCCGAGTGGTTCTTGTGGGAGAACAACTCCATTTGGCTCACTAACTTCACACACCATCAGGCTTCCAAGCAGCTCTCAAGGAAACTCAGTTTTCACACTCTATGCTTAGTGCCCTTTGTATGGCTAGGACTGAAATGAACCTGGTAGAGCATCCCACACAAACGAATGCTCCACATGCGGGTTTCACATGCCACCAACTCCACATTCACAGGCAACTTCAGCGCCACAGCCGTTTTCAGATAGCCCTCAATGCAAAGGCTCTAGACGCAAATATTGGTGTGAGAGCTAATTCAATCAAGGAAACACTGCATGTTGGTGAAGGGCATATTGAAGAAGGATCAGCCGAGTGGTTCTTGTGGGAGAACAACTCCATTTGGCTCACTAACTTCACACACCATCAGGCTTCCAAGCAGCTCTCAAGGAAACTCAGTTTTCACACTCTATGCTTAGTGCTCCATGTGTGCCTAGGACTGAAATGAAGCTTGGTCAGCATCCCACACAAACGAATGCTCCACATGCGGGTTTCACATGCCACCAACTCCACATTCTCAGGCAACTTCAGCGCCACAGCCGTTTTCAGATAGCCCTCAATGCAAAGGCTCTAGACGCAAATATTGGTGTGAGAGCTAATTCAATCAAGGAAACACTGCATGTTGGTGAAGGGCATATTGAAGAAGGATCAGCCGAGTGGTTCTTGTGGGAGAACAACTCCATTTGGCTCACTAACTTCACACACCATCAGGCTTCCAAGCAGCTCTCAAGGAAACTCAGTTTTCACACTCTATGTTTAGTGCCCTTTGAGTGCATTATCTAGGAATGAACCTGGTAGAGCATCCCACACAAACGAATGTTCCACATGCGGGTTTCGTTTCACATGCCACCAACTCCACATTCACAGGCAACTTCAGCGCCACAGCCGTTTTCAGATAGCCCTCAATGCAAAGGCTCTAGACGCAAATATTGGTGTGAGAGCTAATTCAATCAAGGAAACACTGCATGTTGGTGAAGGGCATATTGAAGAAGGATCAGCCAAGTGGTTCTTGTGGAGAACAACTCCATTTGGCTCACTAACTTCACACACCATCAGGCTTCCAAGCAGCTCTCAAGGAAACTCAGTTTTCACACTCTCTGCTTAGTGCCCTTTGAGTGCATTATCTAGGAATGAACCTGGTAGAGCATCCCACACAAACGAATGCTCCACATGCGGGTTTCACATGCCACCAACTCCACATTCACAGGCAACTTCAGCGCCACAGCCGTTTTCAGATAGCCCTCAATGCAAAGGCTCTAGACGCAAATATTGGTGTGAGAGCTAATTCAATCAAGGAAACACTGCATGTTGGTGAAGGGCATATGGAAGAAAAATCTGCCGAGTGGTTCTTGTGGGAGAACAACTCCATTTGGCTCACTAACTTCACACACCATCAGGCTTCCAAGCAGCTCTCAAGGAAACTCAGTTTTCACACTCTATGCTTAGTGCCCTTTGAGTGTATTATCTAGGAATGAACCTGGTAGAGCATCCCACACAAACAAATGCTCCACATGCGGGTTTCACATGCCACCAACTCCACATTCACAGGCAACTTCAGCGCCACAGCCGTTTTCAGATAGCCCTCAATGCAAAGGCTCTAGACGCAAATATTGGTGTGAGAGCTAATTCAATCAAGGAAACACTGCATGTTGGTGAAGGGCATATGAAGAAGGATCAGCCGAGTGTTCTTGTGGGAGAACAACTCCATTTGGCTCACTAACTTCACACACCATCAGGCTTCCAAGCAGCTCTCAAGGAAACTCAGTTTTCACACTCTATGCTTAGTGCCCTTTGAGTGCATTATCTAGGAATGAACCTGGTAGAGCATCCCACACAAACGAATGCTCCACATGCGGGTTTCACATGCCACCAACTCCACATTCTCAGGCAACTTCAGCGCCACAGCCGTTTTCAGATAGCCCTCAATGCAAAGGCTCTAGACGCAAATATTGGTGTGAGAGCTAATTCAATCAAGGAAACACTGCATGTTGGTGAAGGGCATATTGAAGAAGGATCAGCCGAGTGGTTCTTGTGGAGAACAACTCCATTTGGCTCACTAACTTCACACACCATCAGGCTTCCAAGCAGCTCTCAAGGAAACTCAGTTTTCACACTCTATGCTTAGTGCCCTTTGTATGGCTAGGACTGAAATGAACCTGGTAGAGCATCCACACAAACGAATGCTCCACATGCGGGTTTCACATGCCACCAACTCCACATTCACAGGCAACTTCAGCGCCACAGCCGTTTTCAGATAGCCCTCAATGCAAAGGCTCTAGACGCAAATATTGGTGTGAGAGCTAATTCAATCAAGGAAACACTGCATGTTGGTGAAGGGCATATTGAAGAAGGATCAGCCGAGTGGTTCTTGTGGGAGAACAACTCCATTTGGCTCACTAACTTCACACACCATCAGGCTTCCAAGCAGCTCTCAAGGAAACTCAGTTTTCACACTCTATGCTTAGTGCCCTTTGTATGGCTAGGACTGAAATGAACCTGGTAGAGCATCCCACACAAACGAATGCTCCACATGCGGGTTTCACATGCCACCAACTCCACATTCACAGGCAACTTCAGCGCCACAGCCATTTTCAGATAGCCCTCAATGCAAAGGCTCTAGACGCAAATATTGGTGTGAGAGCTAATTCAATCAAGGAAACACTGCATGTTGGTGAAGGGCATATTGAAGAAGGATCAGCCGAGTGGTTCTTGTGGGAGAACAACTCCATTTGGCTCACTAACTTCACACACCATCAGGCTTCCAAGCAGCTCTCAAGGAAACTCAGCTTTCACACTCTATGCTTAGTGCTCTATGTGTGCCTAGGACTGAAATGAAGCTTGGTCAGCATCCCACACAAACGAATGCTCCACATGCGGGTTTCACATGCCACCAACTCCACATTCACAGGCAACTTCAGCGCCACAGCCGTTTTCAGATAGCCCTCAATGCAAAGGCTCTAGACGCAAATATTGGTGTGAGAGCTAATTCAATCAAGGAAACACTGCATGTTGGTGAAGGGCATATTGAAGAAGGATCAGCCGAGTGGTTCTTGTGGGAGAACAACTCCATTTGGCTCACTAACTTCACACACCATCAGGCTTCCAAGCAGCTCTCAAGGAAACTCAGTTTTCACACTCTATGTTTAGTGCCCTTTGAGTGCATTATCTAGGAATGAACCTGGTAGAGCATCCCACACAAACGAATGTTCCACATGCGGGTTTCACATGCCACCAACTCCACATTCACAGGCAACTTCAGCGCCACAGCCGTTTTCAGATAGCCCTCAATGCAAAGGCTCTAGACGCAAATATTGGTGTGAGAGCTAATTCAATCAAGGAAACACTGCATGTTGGTGAAGGGCATATTGAAGAAGTATCAGCCGAGTGGTTCTTGTGGGAGAACAACTCCATTTGGCTCACTAACTTCACACACCATCAGGCTTCCAAGCAGCTCTCAAGGAAACTCAGTTTTCACACTCTATGCTTAGTGCCCTTTGAGTGCATTATCTAGGAATGAACCTGGTAGAGCATCCCACACAAACAAATGCTCCACATGCGGGTTTCACATGCCACCAACTCCACATTCACAGGCAACTTCAGCGCCACAGCCGTTTTCAGATAGCCCTCAATGCAAAGGCTCTAGACGCAAATATTGGTGTGAGAGCTAATTCAATCAAGGAAACACTGCCTGTTGGTGAAGGGCATATTGAAGAAGGATCAGCCGAGTGGTTCTTGTGGGAGAACAACTCCATTTGGCTCACTAACTTCACACACCATCAGGCTTCCAAGCAGCTCTCAAGGAAACTCAGTTTTCACACTCTATGCTTAGTGCCCTTTGTATGGCTAGGACTGAAATGAACCTGGTAGACCATCCCACACAAACGAATGCTCCACATGCGGGTTTCACATGCCACCAACTCCACATTCACAGGCAACTTCAGCGCCACAGCCGTTTTCAGATAGCCCTCAATGCAAAGGCTCTAGACGCAAATATTGGTGTGAGAGCTAATTCAATCAAGGAAACACTCCATGTTGGTGAAGGGCATATTGAAGAAGGATCAGCCAAGTGGTTCTTGTGGGAGAACAACTCCATTTGGCTCACTAACTTCACACACCATCAGGCTTCCAAGCAGCTCTCAAGGAAACTCAGTTTTCACACTCTATGTTTAGTGCCCTTTGAGTGCATTATCTAGGAATGAACCTGGTAGAGCATCCCACACAAACGAATGTTCCACATGCGGGTTTCACATGCCACCAACTCCACATTCACAGGCAACTTCAGCGCCACAGCCGTTTTCAGATAGCCCTCAATGCAAAGGCTCTAGACGCAAATATTGGTGTGAGAGCTAATTCAATCAAGGAAACACTGCCTGTTGGTGAAGGGCATATTGAAGAAGGATCAGCCGAGTGGTTCTTGTGGGAGAACAACTCCATTTGGCTCACTAACTTCACACACCATCAGGCTTCCAAGCAGCTCTCAAGGAAACTCAGTTTTCACACTCTATGCTTAGTGCCCTTTGTATGGCTAGGACTGAAATGAACCTGGTAGACCATCCCACACAAACGAATGCTCCACATGCGGGTTTCACATGCCACCAACTCCACATTCACAGGCAACTTCAGCGCCACAGCCGTTTTCAGATAGCCCTCAATGCAAAGGCTCTAGACGCAAATATTGGTGTGAGAGCTAATTCAATCAAGGAAACACTGCATGTTGGTGAAGGGCATATTGAAGAAGGATCAGCCAAGTGGTTCTTGTGGGAGAACAACTCCATTTGGCTCACTAACTTCACACACCATCAGGCTTCCAAGCAGCTCTCAAGGAAACTCAGTTTTCACACTCTATGTTTAGTGCCCTTTGAGTGCATTATCTAGGAATGAACCTGGTAGAGCATCCCACACAAACGAATGTTCCACATGCGGGTTTCACATGCCACCAACTCCACATTCACAGGCAACTTCAGCGCCACAGCCGTTTTCAGATAGCCCTCAATGCAAAGGCTCTAGACGCAAATATTGGTGTGAGAGCTAATTCAATCAAGGAAACACTGCATGTTGGTGAAGGGCATATTGAAGAAGGATCAGCCAAGTGGTTCTTGTGGGAGAAAAACTCCATTTGGCTCACTAACTTCACATACCATCAGGCTTCCAAGCAGCTCTCAAGGAAACTCAGTTTTCACACTCTATGCTTAGTGCCCTTTGAGTGCATTATCTAGGAATGAACCTGGTAGAGCATCCCACACAAACGAATGCTCCACATGCGGGTTTCACATGCCACCAACTCCACATTCACAGGCAACTTCAGCGCCACAGCCGTTTTCAGATAGCCCTCAATGCAAAGGCTCTAGACGCAAATATTGGTGTGAGAGCTAATTCAATCAAGGAAACACTGCATGTTGGTGAAGGGCATATGGAAGAAAAATCAGCCGAGTGGTTCTTGTGGGAGAACAACTCCATTTGGCTCACTAACTTCACACACCATCAGGCTTCCAAGCAGCTCTCAAGGAAACTCAGTTTTCACACTCTATGCTTAGTGCCCTTTGAGTGCATTATCTAGGAATGAACCTGGTGAGCATCCCACACAAACAAATGATCCACATGCGGGTTTCACATGCCACCAACTCCACATTCACAGGCAACTTCAGCGCCACAGCCGTTTTCAGATAGCCCTCAATGCAAAGGCTCTAGACGCAAATATTGGTGTGAGAGCTAATTCAATCAAGGAAACACTGCATGTTGGTGAAGGGCATATTGAAGAAGGATCAGCCGAGTGGTTCTTGTGGGAGAACAACTCCATTTGGCTCACTAACTTCACACACCATCAGGCTTCCAAGCAGCTCTCAAGGAAACTCAGTTTTCACACTCTATGCTTAGTGCCCTTTGAGTGCATTATCTAGGAATGAACCTGGTAGAGCATCCCACACAAACGAATGCTCCACATGCGGGTTTCACATGCCACCAACTCCACATTCACAGGCAACTTCAGCGCCACAGCCGTTTTCAGATAGCCCTCAATGCAAAGGCTCTAGACGCAAATATTGGTGTGAGAGCTAATTCAATCAAGGAAACACTGCATGTTGGTGAAGGGCATATTGAAGAAGGATCAGCCGAGTGGTTCTTGTGGGAGAACAACTCCATTTGGCTCACTAACTTCACACACCATCAGGCTTCCAAGCAGCTCTCAAGGAAACTCAGTTTTCACACTCTATGCTTAGTGCTCTATGTGTGCCTAGGAGTGAAATGAAGCTTGGTCAGCATCCCACACAAACGAATGCTCCACATGCGGGTTTCACATGCCACCAACTCCACATTCTCAGTCAACTTCAGCGCCACAGCCGTTTTCAGATAGCCCTCAATGCAAAGGCTCTAGACGCAAATATTGGTGTGAGAGCTAATTCAATCAAGGAAACACTGCATGTTGGTGAAGGGCATATTGAAGAAGGATCAGCCGAGTGGTTCTTGTGGGAGAACAACTCCATTTGGCTCACTAACTTCACACACCATCAGGCTTCCAAGCAGCTCTCAAGGAAACTCAGTTTTCACACTCTATGTTTAGTGCCCTTTGAGTGCATTATCTAGGAATGAACCTGGTAGAGCATCCCACACAAACGAATGCTCCACATGCGGGTTTCACATGCCACCAACTCCACATTCACAGGCAACTTCAGCGCCACAGCCGTTTTCAGATAGCCCTCAATGCAAAGGCTCTAGACGCAAATATTGGTGTGAGAGCTAATTCAATCAAGGAAACACTGCATGTTGGTGAAGGGCATATTGAAGAAAAATCAGCCGAGTGGTTCTTGTGGGAGAACAACTCCATTTGGCTCACTAACTTCACACACCATCAGGCTTCCAAGCAGCTCTCAAGGAAACTCAGTTTTCACACTCTATGCTTAGTGCCCTTTGAATGCATTATCTAGGAATGAACCTGGTAGAGCATCCCACACAAACGAATGCTCCACATGCGGGTTTCACATGCCACCAACTCCACATTCACAGGCAACTTCAGCGCCACAGCCGTTTTCAGATAGCCCTCAATGCAAAGGCTCTAGACGCAAATATTGGTGTGAGAGCTAATTCAATCAAGGAAACACTCCATGTTGGTGAAGGGCATATTGAAGAAGGATCAGCCGAGTGGTTCTTGTGGGAGAACAACTCCATTTGGCTCACTAACTTCACACACCATCAGGCTTCCAAGCAGCTCTCAAGGAAACTCAGTTTTCACACTCTATGCTTAGTGCCCTTTGAGTGCATTATCTAGGAATGAACCTGGTAGAGCATCCCACACAAACGAATGCTCCACATGCGGTTTTCACATGCCACCAACTCCACATTCACAGGCAACTTCAGAGCCACAGCCGTTTTCAGATAGCCCTCAATGCAAAGGCTCTAGACGCAAATATTGGTGTGAGAGCTAATTCAATCAAGGAAACACTGCCTGTTGGTGAAGGGCATATTGAAGAAGGATCAGCCGAGTGGTTCTTGTGGGAGAACAACTCCATTTGGCTCACTAACTTCACACACCATCAGGCTTCCAAGCAGCTCTCAAGGAAACTCAGTTTTCACACTCTATGCTTAGTGCCCTTTGTATGGCTAGGACTGAAATGAACCTGGTAGAGCATCCCACACAAACGAATGCTCCACATGCGGGTTTCACATGCCACCAACTCCACATTCACAGGCAACTTCAGCGCCACAGCCATTTTCAGAATGCCCTCAATGCAAAGGCTCTAGACGCAAATATTGGTGTGAGAGCTAATTCAATCAAGGAAACACTGCATGTTGGTGAAGGGCATATTGAAGAAGGATCAGCCGAGTGGTTCTTGTGGGAGAACAACTCCATTTGGCTCACTAACTTCACACACCATCAGGCTTCCAAGCAGCTCTCAAGGAAACTCAGTTTTTACACTCTATGCTTAGTGCCCTTTGAGTGCATTATCTAGGAATGAACCTGGTAGAGCATCCCACACAAACGAATGCTCCACATGCGGGTTTCACATGCCACCAACTCCACATTCACAGGCAACTTCAGCGCCACAGCCGTTTTCAGATAGCCCTCAATGCAAAGGCTCTAGACGCAAATATTGGTGTGAGAGCTAATTCAATCAAGGAAACACTGCATGTTGGTGAAGGGCATATGGAAGAAAAATCAGCCGAGTGGTTCTTGTGGGAGAACAACTCCATTTGGCTCACTAACTTCACACACCATCAGGCTTCCAAGCAGCTCTCAAGGAAACTCAGTTTTCACACTCTATGCTTAGTGCCCTTTGAGTGCATTATCTAGGAATGAACCTGGTAGAGCATCCCACACAAACAAATGCTCCACATGCGGGTTTCACATGCCACCAACTCCACATTCACAGGCAACTTAAGCGCCACAGCCGTTTTCAGATAGCCCTCAATGCAAAGGCTCTAGACGCAAATATTGGTGTGAGAGCTAATTCAATCAAGGAAACACTGCATGTTGGTGAAGGGCATATTGAAGAAGGATCAGCCAAGTGGTTCTTGTGGGAGAACAACTCCATTTGGCTCACTAACTTCACACACCATCAGGCTTCCAAGCAGCTCTCAAGGAAACTCAGTTTTCACACTCTATGCTTAGTTCTCTATGTGTGCCTAGGACTGAAATGAAGCTTGGTCAGCATCCCACACAAACGAATGCTCCACATGCGGGTTTCACATGCCACCAACTCCACATTCAAAGGCAACTTCAGAGCCACAGCCGTTTTCAGATAGCCCTCAATGCAAAGGCTCTAGACGCAAATATTGGTGTGAGAGCTAATTCAATCAAGGAAACACTGCATGTTGGTGAAGGGCATATTGAAGAAGGATCAGCCAAGTGGTTCTTGGGGGAGAACAACTCCATTTGGCTCACTAACTTCACACACCATCAGGCTTCCAAGCAGCTCTCAAGGAAACTCAGTTTTCACACTCTATGCTTAGTGTCCTTTGAGTGCATTATCTAGGAATGAACCTGGTAGAGCATCCCACACAAACGAATGTTCCACATGCGGGTTTCACATGCCACCAACTCCACATTCACAGGCAACTTCAGCGCCACAGCCGTTTTCAGATAGCCCTCAATGCAAAGGCTCTAGACGCAAATATTGGTGTGAGAGCTAATTCAATCAAGGAAACACTGCATGTTGGTGAAGGGCATATTGAAGAAGGATCAGCCAAGTGGTTCTTGTGGGAGAACAACTCCATTTGGCTCACTAACTTCACACACCATCAGGCTTCCAAGCAGCTCTCAAGGAAACTCAGTTTTCACACTCTATGTTTAGTGCCCTTTGAGTGCATTATCTAGGAATGAACCTGGTAGAGCATCCCACACAAACGAATGTTCCACATGCGGGTTTCACATGCCACCAACTTCACATTCACAGGCAACTTCAGCGCCACAGCCGTTTTCAGATAGCCCTCAATGCAAAGGCTCTAGACGCAAATATTGGTGTGAGAGCTAATTCAATCAAGGAAACACTGCATGTTGGTGAAGGGCATATTGAAGAAGGATCAGCCGAGTGGTTCTTGTGGGAGAACAACTCCATTTGGCTCACTAACTTCACATACCATCAGGCTTCCAAGCAGCTCTCAAGGAAACTCAGTTTTCACACTCTATGCTTAGTGCCCTTTGAGTGCATTATCTAGGAATGAACCTGGTAGAGCATCCCACACAAACGAATGCTCCACATGCGGGTTTCACATGCCACCAACTCCACATTCACAGGCAACTTCAGCGCCACAGCCGTTTTCAGATAGCCCTCAATGCAAAGGCTCTAGACGCAAATATTGGTGTGAGAGCTAATTCAATCAAGGAAACACTGCATGTTGGTGAAGGGCATATGGAAGAAAAATCAGCCGAGTGGTTCTTGTGGGAGAACAACTCCATTTGGCTCACTAACTTCACACACCATCAGGCTTCCAAGCAGCTCTCAAGGAAACTCAGTTTTCACACTCTATGCTTAGTGCCCTTTGAGTGCATTATCTAGGAATGAACCTGGTGAGCATCCCACACAAACAAATGATCCACATGCGGGTTTCACATGCCACCAACTCCACATTCACAGGCAACTTCAGCGCCACAGCCGTTTTCAGATAGCCCTCAATGCAAAGGCTCTAGACGCAAATATTGGTGTGAGAGCTAATTCAATCAAGGAAACACTGCATGTTGGTGAAGGGCATATTGAAGAAGGATCAGCCGAGTGGTTCTTGTGGGAGAACAACTCCATTTGGCTCACTAACTTCACACACCATCAGGCTTCCAAGCAGCTCTCAAGGAAACTCAGTTTTCACACTCTATGCTTAGTGCCCTTTGAGTGCATTATCTAGGAATGAACCTGGTAGAGCATCCCACACAAACGAATGCTCCACATGCGGGTTTCACATGCCACCAACTCCACATTCACAGGCAACTTCAGCGCCACAGCCGTTTTCAGATAGCCCTCAATGCAAAGGCTCTAGACGCAAATATTGGTGTGAGAGCTAATTCAATCAAGGAAACACTGCATGTTGGTGAAGGGCATATTGAAGAAGGATCAGCCGAGTGGTTCTTGTGGGAGAACAACTCCATTTGGCTCACTAACTTCACACACCATCAGGCTTCCAAGCAGCTCTCAAGGAAACTCAGTTTTCACACTCTATGCTTAGTGCTCTATGTGTGCCTAGGAGTGAAATGAAGCTTGGTCAGCATCCCACACAAACGAATGCTCCACATGCGGGTTTCACATGCCACCAACTCCACATTCTCAGGCAACTTCAGCGCCACAGCCGTTTTCAGATAGCCCTCAATGCAAAGGCTCTAGACGCAAATATTGGTGTGAGAGCTAATTCAATCAAGGAAACACTGCATGTTGGTGAAGGGCATATTGAAGAAGGATCAGCCGAGTGGTTCTTGTGGGAGAACAACTCCATTTGGCTCACTAACTTCACACACCATCAGGCTTCCAAGCAGCTCTCAAGGAAACTCAGTTTTCACACTCTATGTTTAGTGCCCTTTGAGTGCATTATCTAGGAATGAACCTGGTAGAGCATCCCACACAAACGAATGCTCCACATGCGGGTTTCACATGCCACCAACTCCACATTCACAGGCAACTTCAGCGCCACAGCCGTTTTCAGATAGCCCTCAATGCAAAGGCTCTAGACGCAAATATTGGTGTGAGAGCTAATTCAATCAAGGAAACACTGCATGTTGGTGAAGGGCATATTGAAGAAAAATCAGCCGAGTGGTTCTTGTGGGAGAACAACTCCATTTGGCTCACTAACTTCACACACCATCAGGCTTCCAAGCAGCTCTCAAGGAAACTCAGTTTTCACACTCTATGCTTAGTGCCCTTTGAATGCATTATCTAGGAATGAACCTGGTAGAGCATCCCACACAAACGAATGCTCCACATGCGGGTTTCACATGCCACCAACTCCACATTCACAGGCAACTTCAGCGCCACAGCCGTTTTCAGATAGCCCTCAATGCAAAGGCTCTAGACGCAAATATTGGTGTGAGAGCTAATTCAATCAAGGAAACACTCCATGTTGGTGAAGGGCATATTGAAGAAGGATCAGCCGAGTGGTTCTTGTGGGAGAACAACTCCATTTGGCTCACTAACTTCACACACCATCAGGCTTCCAAGCAGCTCTCAAGGAAACTCAGTTTTCACACTCTATGCTTAGTGCCCTTTGAGTGCATTATCTAGGAATGAACCTGGTAGAGCATCCCACACAAACGAATGCTCCACATGCGGTTTTCACATGCCACCAACTCCACATTCACAGGCAACTTCAGAGCCACAGCCGTTTTCAGATAGCCCTCAATGCAAAGGCTCTAGACGCAAATATTGGTGTGAGAGCTAATTCAATCAAGGAAACACTGCCTGTTGGTGAAGGGCATATTGAAGAAGGATCAGCCGAGTGGTTCTTGTGGGAGAACAACTCCATTTGGCTCACTAACTTCACACACCATCAGGCTTCCAAGCAGCTCTCAAGGAAACTCAGTTTTCACACTCTATGCTTAGTGCCCTTTGTATGGCTAGGACTGAAATGGACCTGGTAGAGCATCCCACACAAACGAATGCTCCACATGCGGGTTTCACATGCCACCAACTCCACATTCACAGGCAACTTCAGCGCCACAGCCATTTTCAGAATGCCCTCAATGCAAAGGCTCTAGACGCAAATATTGGTGTGAGAGCTAATTCAATCAAGGAAACACTGCATGTTGGTGAAGGGCATATTGAAGAAGGATCAGCCGAGTGGTTCTTGTGGGAGAACAACTCCATTTGGCTCACTAACTTCACACACCATCAGGCTTCCAAGCAGCTCTCAAGGAAACTCAGTTTTTACACTCTATGCTTAGTGCCCTTTGAGTGCATTATCTAGGAATGAACCTGGTAGAGCATCCCACACAAACGAATGCTCCACATGCGGGTTTCACATGCCACCAACTCCACATTCACAGGCAACTTCAGCGCCACAGCCGTTTTCAGATAGCCCTCAATGCAAAGGCTCTAGACGCAAATATTGGTGTGAGAGCTAATTCAATCAAGGAAACACTGCATGTTGGTGAAGGGCATATGGAAGAAAAATCAGCCGAGTGGTTCTTGTGGGAGAACAACTCCATTTGGCTCACTAACTTCACACACCATCAGGCTTCCAAGCAGCTCTCAAGGAAACTCAGTTTTCACACTCTATGCTTAGTGCCCTTTGAGTGCATTATCTAGGAATGAACCTGGTAGAGCATCCCACACAAACAAATGCTCCACATGCGGGTTTCACATGCCACCAACTCCACATTCACAGGCAACTTAAGCGCCACAGCCGTTTTCAGATAGCCCTCAATGCAAAGGCTCTAGACGCAAATATTGGTGTGAGAGCTAATTCAATCAAGGAAACACTGCATGTTGGTGAAGGGCATATTGAAGAAGGATCAGCCAAGTGGTTCTTGTGGGAGAACAACTCCATTTGGCTCACTAACTTCACACACCATCAGGCTTCCAAGCAGCTCTCAAGGAAACTCAGTTTTCACACTCTATGCTTAGTTCTCTATGTGTGCCTAGGACTGAAATGAAGCTTGGTCAGCATCCCACACAAACGAATGCTCCACATGCGGGTTTCACATGCCACCAACTCCACATTCAAAGGCAACTTCAGAGCCACAGCCGTTTTCAGATAGCCCTCAATGCAAAGGCTCTAGACGCAAATATTGGTGTGAGAGCTAATTCAATCAAGGAAACACTGCATGTTGGTGAAGGGCATATTGAAGAAGGATCAGCCAAGTGGTTCTTGGGGGAGAACAACTCCATTTGGCTCACTAACTTCACACACCATCAGGCTTCCAAGCAGCTCTCAAGGAAACTCAGTTTTCACACTCTATGCTTAGTGCCCTTTGAGTGCATTATCTAGGAATGAACCTGGTAGAGCATCCCACACAAACGAATGTTCCACATGCGGGTTTCACATGCCACCAACTCCAACCATTCACAGGCAACTTCAGCGCCACAGCCGTTTTCAGAATGCCCTCAATGCAAAGGCTCTAGACGCAAATATTGGTGTGAGAGCTAATTCAATCAAGGAAACACTGCATGTTGGTGAAGGGCATATTGAAGAAGGATCAGCCGAGTGGTTCTTGTGGGAGAACAACTCCATTTGGCTCACTAACTTCACACACCATCAGGCTTCCAAGCAGCTCTCAAGGAAACTCAGTTTTTACACTCTATGCTTAGTGCCCTTTGAGTGCATTATCTAGGAATGAACCTGGTAGAGCATCCCACACAAACGAATGCTCCACATGCGGGTTTCACATGCCACCAACTCCACATTCACAGGCAACTTCAGCGCCACAGCCGTTTTCAGATAGCCCTCAATGCAAAGGCTCTAGACGCAAATATTGGTGTGAGAGCTAATTCAATCAAGGAAACACTGCCTGTTGGTGAAGGGCATATTGAAGAAGGATCAGCCGAGTGGTTCTTGTGGGAGAACAACTCCATTTGGCTCACTAACTTCACACACCATCAGGCTTCCAAGCAGCTCTCAAGGAAACTCAGTTTTCACACTCTATGCGTAGTGCCCTTTGTATGGCTAGGACTGAAATGAACCTGGTAGACCATCCCACACAAACGAATGCTCCACATGCGGGTTTCACATGCCACCAACTCCACATTCACAGGCAACTTCAGCGCCACAGCCGTTTTCAGATAGCCCTCAATGCAAAGGCTCTAGACGCAAATATTGGTGTGAGAGCTACTTCAATCAAGGAAACACTGCATGTTGGTGAAGGGCATATTGAAGAAGGATCAGCCGAGTGGTTCTTGTGGGAGAACAACTCCATTTGGCTCACTAACTTCACACACCATCAGGCTTCCAAGCAGCTCTCAAGGAAACTCAGTTTTCACACTCTATGTTTAGTGCCCTTTGAGTGCATTATCTAGGAATGAACCTGGTAGAGCATCCCACACAAACGAATGTTCCACATGCGGGTTTCACATGCCACCAACTCCACATTCACAGGCAACTTCAGCGCCACAGCCGTTTTCAGATAGCCCTCAATGCAAAGGCTCTAGACGCAAATATTGGTGTGAGAGCTAATTCAATCAAGGAAACACTGCATGTTGGTGAAGGGCATATTGAAGAAGGATCAGCCGAGTGGTTCTTGTGGGAGAACAACTCCATTTGGCTCACTAACTTCACATACCATCAGGCTTCCAAGCAGCTCTCAAGGAAACTCAGTTTTCACACTCTATGCTTAGTGCCCTTTGAGTGCATTATCTAGGAATGAACCTGGTAGAGCATCCCACACAAACGAATGCTCCACATGCGGGTTTCACATGCCACCAACTCCACATTCTCAGGCAACTTCAGCGCCACAGCCGTTTTCAGATAGCCCTCAATGCAAAGGCTCTAGACGCAAATATTGGTGTGAGAGCTAATTCAATCAAGGAAACACTGCATGTTGGTGAAGGGCATATGGAAGAAAAATCAGCCGAGTGGTTCTTGTGGGAGAACAACTCCATTTGGCTCACTAACTTCACACACCATCAGGCTTCCAAGCAGCTCTCAAGGAAACTCAGTTTTCACACTCTATGCTTAGTGCCCTTTGAGTGCATTATCTAGGAATGAACCTGGTAGAGCATCCCACACAAACAAATGATCCACATGCGGGTTTCACATGCCACCAACTCCACATTCACAGGCAACTTCAGCGCCACAGCCGTTTTCAGATAGCCCTCAATGCAAAGGCTCTAGACGCAAATATTGGTGTGAGAGCTAATTCAATCAAGGAAACACTGCATGTTGGTGAAGGGCATATTGAAGAAGGATCAGCCGAGTGGTTCTTGTGGGAGAACAACACCATTTGGCTCACTAACTTCACACACCATCAGGCTTCCAAGCAGCTCTCAAGGAAAC
This sequence comes from Ochotona princeps, assembly GCF_030435755.1. Classification (NCBI taxonomy): domain Eukaryota; kingdom Metazoa; phylum Chordata; class Mammalia; order Lagomorpha; family Ochotonidae; genus Ochotona; species Ochotona princeps. The sequence goes on along the minus strand of NW_026699278.1, from coordinate 14,692 downwards.
TCAGTTTTCACACTCTATGCTTAGTGCCCTTTGAGTGCATTATCTAGGAATGAACCTGGTAGAGCATCCCACACAAACGAATGCTCCACATGCGGGTTTCACATGCCACCAACTCCACATTCACAGGCAACTTCAGCGCCACAGCCGTTTTCAGATAGCCCTCAATGCAAAGGCTCTAGACGCAAATATTGGTGTGAGAGCTAATTCAATCAAGGAAACACTGCATGTTGGTGAAGGGCATATTGAAGAAGGATCAGCCGAGTGGTTCTTGTGGGAGAACAACTCCATTTGGCTCACTAACTTCACACACCATCAGGCTTCCAAGCAGCTCTCAAGGAAACTCAGTTTTCACACTCTATGCTTAGTGCTCTATGTGTGCCTAGGAGTGAAATGAAGCTTGGTCATCATCCCACACAAACGAATGCTCCACATGCGGGTTTCACATGCCACCAACTCCACATTCTCAGGCAACTTCAGCGCCACAGCCGTTTTCAGATAGCCCTCAATGCAAAGGCTCTAGACGCAAATATTGGTGTGAGAGCTAATTCAATCAAGGAAACACTGCATGTTGGTGAAGGGCATATTGAAGAAGGATCAGCCGAGTGGTTCTTGTGGGAGAACAACTCCATTTGGCTCACTAACTTCACACACCATCAGGCTTCCAAGCAGCTCTCAAGGAAACTCAGTTTTCACACTCTATGTTTAGTGCCCTTTGAGTGCATTATCTAGGAATGAACCTGGTAGAGCATCCCACACAAACGAATGCTCCACATGCGGGATTCACATGCCACCAACTCCACATTCACAGGCAACATCAGCGCCACAGCCGTTTTCAGATAGCCCTCAATGCAAAGGCTCTAGACGCAAATATTGGTGTGAGAGCTAATTCAATCAAGGAAACACTGCATGTTGGTGAAGGGCATATGGAAGAAAAATCAGCCGAGTGGTTCTTGTGGGAGAATAACTCCATTTGGCTCACTAACTTCACACACCATCAGGCTTCCAAGCAGCTCTCAAGGAAACTCAGTTTTCACACTCTATGCTTAGTGCCCTTTGAGTGCATTATCTAGGAATGAACCCTGGTAGAGCATCCCACACAAACGAATGCTCCACATGCGGGTTTCACATGCCACCAACTCCACATTCACAGGCAACTTCAGCGCCACAGCCGTTTTCAGATAGCCCTCAATGCAAAGGCTCTAGACGCAAATATTGGTGTGAGAGCTAATTCAATCAAGGAAACACTGCATGTTGGTGAAGGGCATATTGAAGAAGGATCAGCCGAGTGGTTCTTGTGGGAGAACAACTCCATTTGGCTCACTAACTTCACACACCATCAGGCTTCCAAGCAGCTCTCAAGGAAACTCAGTTTTCACACTCTATGCTTAGTGCCCTTTGAGTGCATTATCTAGGAATGAACCTGGTAGAGCATCCCACACAAACGAATGCTCCACATGCGGTTTTCACATGCCACAACTCCACATTCACCAGGCAACTTCAGAGCCACAGCCGTTTTCAGATAGCCCTCAATGCAAAGGCTCTAGACGCAAATATTGGTGTGAGAGCTAATTCAATCAAGGAAACACTGCATGTTGGTGAAGGGCATATTGAAGAAGGATCAGCCGAGTGGTTCTTGTGGGAGAACAACTCCATTTGGCTCACTAACTTCACACACCATCAGGCTTCCAAGCAGCTCTCAAGGAAACTCAGTTTTCACACTCTATGCTTAGTGCCCTTTTTATGGCTAGGACTGAAATGAACCTGGTAGAGCATCCCACACAAACGAATGCTCCACATGCGGGTTTCACATGCCACCAACTCCACATTCACAGGCAACTTCAGCACCACAGCCGTTTTCAGATAGCCCTCAATGCAAAGGCTCTAGACGCAAATATTGGTGTGAGAGCTAATTCAATCAAGGAAACACTGCATGTTGGTGAAGGGCATATTGAAGAAGGATCAGCCGAGTGGTTCTTGTGGGAGAACAACTCCATTTGGCTCACTAACTTCACACACCATCAGGCTTCCAAGCAGCTCTCAAGGAAACTCAGTTTTCACACTCTATGCTTAGTGCTCTATGTGTGCCTAGGACTGAAATGAAGCTTGGTCAGCATCCCACACAAACGAATGCTCCACATGCGGGTTTCACATGCCACCAACTCCACATTCTCAGGCAACTTCAGCGCCACAGCCGTTTTCAGATAGCCCTCAATGCAAAGGCTCTAGACGCAAATATTGGTGTGAGAGCTAATTCAATCAAGGAAACACTGCATGTTGGTGAAGGGCATATGGAAGAAAAATCAGCCGAGTGGTTCTTGTGGGAGAACAACTCCATTTGGCTCACTAACTTCACACACCATCAGGCTTCCAAGCAGCTCTCAAGGAAACTCAGTTTTCACACTCTATGCTTAGTGCCCTTTGAGTGCATTATCTAGGAATGAACCTGGTAGAGCATCCCACACAAACGAATGTTCCACATGCGGGTTTCACATGCCACCAACTCCACATTCACAGGCAACTTCAGCGCCACAGCCGTTTTCAGAATGCCCTCAATGCAAAGGCTCTAGACGCAAATATTGGTGTGAGAGCTAATTCAATCAAGGAAACACTGCATGTTGGTGAAGGGCATATTGAAGAAGGATCAGCCGAGTGGTTCTTGTGGGAGAACAACTCCATTTGGCTCACTAACTTCACACACCATCAGGCTTCCAAGCAGCTCTCAAGGAAACTCAGTTTTTACACTCTATGCTTAGTGCCCTTTGAGTGCATTATCTAGGAATGAACCTGGTAGAGCATCCCACACAAACGAATGCTCCACATGCGGGTTTCACATGCCACCAACTCCACATTCACAGGCAACTTCAGCGCCACAGCCGTTTTCAGATAGCCCTCAATGCAAAGGCTCTAGACGCAAATATTGGTGTGAGAGCTAATTCAATCAAGGAAACACTGCATGTTGGTGAAGGGCATATGGAAGAAAAATCAGCCGAGTGGTTCTTGTGGGAGAACAACTCCATTTGGCTCACTAACTTCACACACCATCAGGCTTCCAAGCAGCTCTCAAGGAAACTCAGTTTTCACACTCTATGCTTAGTGCCCTTTGAGTGCATTATCTAGGAATGAACCTGGTAGAGCATCCCACAAAAACAAATGCTCCACATGCGGGTTTCACATGCCACCAACACCACATTCACAGGCAACTTAAGCGCCACAGCCGTTTTCAGATAGCCCTCAATGCAAAGGCTCTAGACGCAAATATTGGTGTGAGAGCTAATTCAATCAAGGAAACACTGCATGTTGGTGAAGGGCATATTGAAGAAGGATCAGCCGAGTGGTTCTTGGGGGAGAACAACTCCATTTGGCTCACTAACTTCACACACCATCAGGCTTCCAAGCAGCTCTCAAGGAAACTCAGTTTTCACACTCTATGCTTAGTGCTCTATGTGTGCCTAGGACTGAAATGAAGCTTGGTCAGCATCCCACACAAACGAATGCTCCACATGCGGGTTTCACATGCCACCAACTCCACATTCAAAGGCAACTTCAGAGCCACAGCCGTTTTCAGATAGCCCTCAATGCAAAGGCTCTAGACGCAAATATTGGTGTGAGAGCTAATTCAATCAAGGAAACACTGCATGTTGGTGAAGGGCATATTGAAGAAGGATCAACCAAGTGGTTCTTGTGGGAGAACAACTCCATTTGGCTCACTAACTTCACACACCATCAGGCTTCCAAGCAGCTCTCAAGGAAACTCAGTTTTCACACTCTATGCTTAGTGCCCTTTGAGTGCATTATCTAGGAATGAACCTGGTAGAGCATCCCACACAAACGAATGTTCCACATGCGGGTTTCACATGCCACCAACACCACATTCACAGGCAACTTAAGCGCCACAGCCGTTTTCAGATAGCCCTCAATGCAAAGGCTCTAGACGCAAATATTGGTGTGAGAGCTAATTCAATCAAGGAAACACTGCATGTTGGTGAAGGGCATATTGAAGAAGGATCAGCCGAGTGGTTCTTGGGGGAGAACAACTCCATTTGGCTCACTAACTTCACACACCATCAGGCTTCCAAGCAGCTCTCAAGGAAACTCAGTTTTCACACTCTATGCTTAGTGCTCTATGTGTGCCTAGGACAGAAATGAAGCTTGGTCAGCATCCCACACAAACGAATGCTCCACATGCGGGTTTCACATGCCACCAACTCCACATTCAAAGGCAACTTCAGAGCCACAGCCGTTTTCAGATAGCCCTCAATGCAAAGGCTCTAGACGCAAATATTGGTGTGAGAGCTAATTCAATCAAGGAAACACTGCATGTTGGTGAAGGGCATATTGAAGAAGGATCAGCCAAGTGGTTCTTGTGGAGAACAACTCCATTTGGCTCACTAACTTCACACACCATCAGGCTTCCAAGCAGCTCTCAAGGAAACTCAGTTTTCACACTCTATGCTTAGTGCCCTTTGAGTGCATTATCTAGGAATGAACCTGGTAGAGCATCCCACACAAACGAATGTTCCACATGCGGGTTTCACATGCCACCAACTCCAACCATTCACAGGCAACTTCAGCGCCACAGCCGTTTTCAGAATGCCCTCAATGCAAAGGCTCTAGACGCAAATATTGGTGTGAGAGCTATTCAATCAAGGAAACACTGCATGTTGGTGAAGGGCATATTGAAGAAGGATCAGCCAAGTGGTTCTTGTGGGAGAACAACTCCATTTGGCTCACTAACTTCACACACACCATCAGGCTTCCAAGCAGCTCTCAAGGAAACTCAGTTTTTACACTCTATGCTTAGTGCCCTTTGAGTGCATTATCTAGGAATGAACCTGGTAGAGCATCCCACACAAACGAATGCTCCACATGCGGGTTTCACATGCCACCAACTCCACATTCACAGGCAACTTCAGCGCCACAGCCGTTTTCAGATAGCCCTCAATGCAAAGGCTCTAGACGCAAATATTGGTGTGAGAGCTAATTCAATCAAGGAAACACTGCATGTTGGTGAAGGGCATATGGAAGAAAAATCAGCCGAGTGGTTCTTGTGGGAGAACAACTCCATTTGGCTCACTAACTTCACACACCATCAGGCTTCCAAGCAGCTCTCAAGGAAACTCAGTTTTTCACACTCTATGCTTAGTGCCCTTTGAGTGCATTATCTAGGAATGAACCTGGTAGAGCATCCCACACAAACAAATGCTCCACATGCGGGTTTCACATGCCACCAACTCCACATTCACAGGCAACTTAAGCGCCACAGCCGTTTTCAGATAGCCTCAATGCAAAGGCTCTAGACGCAAATATTGGTGTGAGAGCTAATTCAATCAAGGAAACACTGCATGTTGGTGAAGGGCATATTGAAGAAGGATCAGCCGAGTGGTTCTTGGGGGAGAAACAATTCCATTTGGCTCACTAACTTCACACACCATCAGGCTTCCAAGCAGCTCTCAAGGAAACTCAGTTTTCACACTCTATGCTTAGTGCCCTTTGTATGGCTAGGACTGAAATGAACCTGTAGAGCATCCCGACACAAACGAATGCTCCACATGCGGGTTTCACATGCCACCAACTCCACATTCACAGGCAACTTCAGCGCCACAGCCGTTTTCAGATAGCCCTCAATGCAAAGGCTCTAGACGCAAATATTGGTGTGAGAGCTAATTCAATCAAGGAAACACTGCATGTTGGTGGAAGGGCATATTGAAGAAGGATCAGCCAAGTGGTTCTTGTGGGAGAACAACTCCATTTGGCTCACTAACTTCACACACCATCAGGCTTCCAAGCAGCTCTCAAGGAAACTCAGTTTTCACACTCTATGCTTAGTGCCCTTTGAGTGCATTATCTAGGAATGAACCTGGTAGAGCATCCCACACAAACGAATGCTCCACATGCGGGTTTCACATGCCACCAACTCCACATTCACAGGCAACTTCAGCGCCACAGCCGTTTTCAGATAGCCCTCAATGCAAAGGCTCTAGACGCAAATATTGGTGTGAGAGCTAATTCAATCAAGGAAACACTGCATGTTGGTGAAGGGCATATTGAAGAAGGATCAGCCGAGTGGTTCTTGGGGGAGAACAACTCCATTTGGCTCACTAACTTCACACACCATCAGGCTTCCAAGCAGCTCTCAAGGAAACTCAGTTTTCACACTCTATGCTTAGTGCCCTTTGAGTGCATTATCTAGGAATGAACCTGTGTAGAGCATCCCACACAAACGAATGCTCCACATGCGGGTTTCACATGCCACCAACTCCACATTCACAGGCAACTTCAGCGCCACAGCCGTTTTCAGATAGCCCTCAATGCAAAGGCTCTAGACGCAAATATTGGTGTGAGAGCTAATTCAATCAAGGAAACACTGCATGTTGGTGAAGGGCATATTGAAGAAGGATCAGCGAGTGGTTCTTGTGGGGAGAACAACTCCATTTGGCTCACTAACTTCACACACCATCAGGCTTCCAAGCAGCTCTCAAGGAAACTCAGTTTTCACACTCTATGCTTAGTGCCCTTTGAGTGCATTATCTAGGAATGAACCTGGTAGAGCATCCACACAAACGAATGCTCCACATGAGGGTTTCACATGCCACCCAACTCCACATTCTCAGGCAACTTCAGCGCCACAGCCGTTTTCAGATAGCCCTCAATGCAAAGGCTCTAGACGCAAATATTGGTGTGAGAGCTAATTCAATCAAGGAAACACTGCATGTTGGTGAAGGGCATATTGAAGAAGAATCAGCCGAGTGGTTCTTGTGGGAGAACAACTCCACTTGGCTCACTAACTTCACACACCATCAGGCTTCCAAGCAGCTCTCAAGGAAACTCAGTTTTTTCAACACTCTATGTTTAGTGCCCTTTGAGTGCATTATCTAGGAATGAACCAGGTAGTGCATCCCACTCAAACGAATGTTTCACATGCGGGTTTCACATGCCACCAACTCCACATTCACAGGCAACTTCAGCGCCACAGCCGTTTTCAGATAGCCCTCAATGCAAAGGCTCTAGACGCAAATATTGGTGTGAGAGCTAATTCAATCAAGGAAACACTGCATGTTGGTGAAGGGCATATTGAAGAAGGATCAGCCGAGTGGTTCTTGTGGGAGAACAACTCCATTTGGCTCACTAACTTCACACACCATCAGGCTTCCAAGCAGCTCTCAAGGAAACTCAGTTTTCACACTCTATGTTTAGTGCCCTTTGAATGCATTATCTAGAATGAACCTGGTAGAGCATCCCACACAAACGAATGCTCCACATGCGGGTTTCACATGCCACCAACTCCACATTCACAGGCAACTTCAGCGCCACAGCCGTTTTCAGATAGCCCTCAATGCAAAGGCTCTGGACACAAATATTGGTGTGAGAGCTAATTCAATCAAGGAAACACTGCATGTTGGTGAAGGGCATATTGAAGAAGGATCAGCCGAGTGGTTCTTGTGGGAGAACAACTCCATTTGGCTCACTAACTTCACACACCATCAGGCTTCCAAGCAGCTCTCAAGGAAACTCAGTTTTCACACTCTATGTTTAGTGCCCTTTGAATGCATTATCTAGGAATGAACCTGGTAGAGCATCCCACACAAACGAATGCTCCACATGCGGGTTTCACATGCCACCAACTCACATTCACAGGCAACTTCAGCGCCACAGCCGTTTTCAGATAGCCCTCAATGCAAAGGCTCTGGACGCAAATATTGGTGTGAGAGCTAATTCAATCAAGGAAACACTGCATGTTGGTGAAGGGCATATTGAAGAAGGATCAGCCGAGTGGTTCTTGTGGGAGAACAACTCCATTTGGCTCACTACACACACCATCAGGCTTCCAAGCAGCTCTCAAGGAAACTCAGTTTCCACACTCTATGCTTAGTGCTCTATGTGTGCCTAGGACTGAAATGAAGCTTGGTCAGCATCCCACACAACGAATGCTCCACATGCGGGTTTCACATGCCACCAACTCCACATTCTCAGGCAACTTCAGCGCCACAGCCGTTTTCAGATAGCCCTCAATGCAAAGGCTCTGGACGCAAATATTGGTGTGAGAGCTAATTCAATCAAGGAGAACACTGCATGTTGGTGAAGGGCATATTGAAGAAGGATCAGCCGAGTGGTTCTTGTGGGAGAACAACTCCATTTGGCTCACTAACTTCACACACCATCAGGCTTCCAAGCAGCTCTCAAGGAAACTCAGTTTTCACACACTATGCTTAGTGCTCTATGTGTGCCTAGGACTGAAATGAAGCTTGGTCAGCATCCCACACAAACGAATGCTCCACATGCGGGTTTCACATGCCACCAACTCCACATTCTCAGGCAACTTCAGCGCCACAGCCATTTTCAGATAGCCTCAATGCAAAGGCTCTGGGCGCAAATATTGGTGTGAGAGCTAATTCAATCAAGGAAACACTGCATGTTGGTGAAGGGCATATTGAAGAAGGATCAGCCGAGTGGTTCTTGTGGGAGAAACAACTCCATTTGGCTCACTAACTTCACACACCATCAGGCTTCCAAGCAGCTCTCAAGGAAACTCAGTTTTCACACTCTATGCTTAGTGCCCTTTGAGTGCATTATCTAGGAATGAACCTGGTAGAGCATCCCACACAAACGAATGCTCCACATGCGGGTTTCACATGCCACCAACTCCACATTCACAGGCAACTTCAGCGCCACAGCCGTTTTCAGATAGCCCTCAATGCAAAGGCTCTAGACGCAAATATTGGTGTGAGAGCTAATTCAATCAAGGAAACACTGCATGTTGGTGAAGGGCATATTGAAGAAGGATCAGCCGAGTGGTTCTTGTGGGAGAACAACTCCATTTGGCTCACTAACTTCACACACCATCAGGCTTCCAAGCAGCTCTCAAGGAAACTCAGTTTTCACACTCTATGTTTAGTGCCCTTTGAATGCATTATCTAGGAATGAACCTGATAGAGCATCCCACCACAACGAATGTTCCACATGCGGGTTTCACATGCCACCAACTCCACATTCACAGGCAACTTCAGCGCCACAGCCGTTTTCAGATAGCCCTCAATGCAAAGGCTCTAGACGCAAATATTGGTGTGAGAGCTAATTCAATCAAGGAAACACTGCATGTTGGTGAAGGGCATATTGAAGAAGGATCAGCCGAGTGGTTCTTGTGGGAGAACAACTCCATTTGGCTCACTAACTTCACACACCATCAGGCTTCCAAGCAGCTCTCAAGGAAACTCAGTTTTCACACTCTATGCTTAGTGCTCTATGTGTGCCTAGGACTGAAATGAAGCTTGGTCAGCATCCCACACAACGAATGCTCCACATGCGGGTTTCAACATGCCACCAACTCCACTTTCACAGGCAACTTCAGCGCCACAGCCGTTTTCAGATAGCCCTCAATGCAAAGGCTCTAGACGCAAAATTGGGTGTGAGAGCTAATTCAATCAAGGAAACACTGCATGTTGGTGAAGGGCATATGGAAGAAAAATCAGCCGAGTGGTTCTTGTGGGAGAACAACTCCATTTGGCTCACTAACTTCACACACCATCAGGCTTCCAAGCAGCTCTCAAGGAAACTCAGTTTTCACACTCTATGCTTAGTGCCCTTTGAGTGCATTATCTAGGAATGAACCTGGTAGCGCATCCCCACACAAACAAATGCTCCACATGCGGGTTTCACATGCCACCAACTCCACATTCTCAGGCAACTTCAGCGCCACAGCCGTTTTCAGATAGCCCTCAATGCAAAGGCTCTAGACGCAAATATTGGTGTGAGAGCTAATTCAATCAAGGAAAACACTGCATGTTGGTGAAGGGCATATTGAAGAAGGATCAGCCGAGTGGTTCTTGTGGGGAGAACAACTCCATTTGGCTCACTAACTTCACACACCATCAGGCTTCCAAGCAGCTCTCAAGGAAACTCAGTTTTCACACTCTATGCTTAGTGCCCTTTGAGTGCATTATCTAGGAATGAACCTGGTAGAGCATCCCACACAAACGAATGCTCCACATGCGGTTTTCACATGCCACCAACTCCACATTCACAGGCAACTTCAGCGCCACAGCCGTTTTCAGATAGCCCTCAATGCAAAGGCTCTAGACGCAAATATTGGTGTGAGAGCTAATTCAATCAAGGAAAACACTGCATGTTGGTGAAGGGCATATTGAAGAAGGATCAGCCGAGTGGTTCTTGTGGGAGAACAACTCCATTTGGCTCACTAACTTCACACACCATCAGGCTTCCAAGCAGCTCTCAAGGAAACTCAGTTTTCACACTCTATGCTTAGTGCCCTTTGTATGGCTAGGACTGAAATGAACCTGGTAGAGCATCCCCACACAAACGAATGCTCCACATGCGGGTTTCACATGCCACCAACTCCACATTCACAGGCAACTTCAGCGCCACAGCCGTTTTCAGATAGCCCTCAATGCAAAGGCTCTAGACGCAAATATTGGTGTAGTTGTAAGGAGGAGCTAATTCAATCAAGGAAACACTGCATGTTGGTGAAGGGCATATTGAAGAAGGATCAGCCAAGTGGTTCTTGTGGGAGAACAACTCCATTTGGCTCACTAACTTCACACACCATCAGGCTTCCAAGCAGCTCTCAAGGAAACTCAGTTTTTCACACTCTATGCTTAGTGCTCTATGTGTGCCTAGGACTGAAGTGGAAGCTTGGTCAGCATCCCACACAAACGAATGCTCCACATGCGGGGTTTCACATGCCACCAACTCCACATTCTCAGGCAACTTCAGCGCCACAGCCGTTTTCAGATAGCCCTCAATGCAAAGGCTCTAGAAGCAAATATTGGTGTGAGAGCTAATTCAATCAAGGAAACACCTGCATGTGGTGAAGGGCATATTGAAGAAGGATCAGCCAAGTGGTTCTTGTGGGAGAACAACTCCATTTGGCTCACTAACTTCACACACCATCAGGCTTCCAAGCAGCTCTCAAGGAAACTCAGTTTTCACACTCTATGCTTAGTGCCCTTTGAGTGCATTATCTAGGAATGAACCTGGTAGAGCATCCCACACAAACGAATGCTCCACATGCGGGTTTTCACATGCCACCAACTCCACATTCACAGGCAACTTCAGCGCCACAGCCGTTTTCAGATAGCCCTCAATGCAAAGGCTCTAGACGCAAATATTGGTGTGAGAGCTAATTCAATCAAGGAAACACTGCATGTTGGTGAAGGGCATATGGAAGAAAAATCAGCCGATGGTTCTTGTGGGAGAACAACTCCATTTGGCTCACTAACTTCACACACCATCAGGCTTCCAAGCAGCTCTCAAGGAACTCAGTTTTCACACTCTATGCTTAGTGCCCTTTGAGTGCATTATCTAGGAATGAACCTGGTAGAGCATCCCACACAAACAAATGCTCCACATGCGGGTTTCACATGCCACCAACTCCACATTCACAGGCAACTTCAGCGCCACAGCCGTTTTCAGATAGCCCTCAATGCAAAGGCTCTAAACGCAAATATTGGTGTGAGAGCTAATTCAATCAAGGAAACACTGCATGTTGGTGAAGGGCATATTGAAGAAGGATCAGCCGAGTGGTTCTTGTGGGAGAACAACTCCATTTGGCTCACTAACTTCACACACCATCAGGCTTCCAAGCAGCTCTCAAGGAAACTCAGTTTTCACACTCTATGCTTAGTGCCCTTTGAGTGCATTATCTAGGAATGAACCTGGTAGAGCATCCCACACAAACGAATGCTCCACATGCGGGTTTTCACATGCCACCAACTCCACATTCACAGGCAACTTCAGCGCCACAGCCGTTTTCAGATAGCCCTCAATGCAAAGGCTCTAGACGCAAATATTGGTGTGAGAGCTAATTCAATCAAGGAAACACTGCATGTTGGTGAAGGGCATATTGAAGAAGGATCAGCCAAGTGGTTCTTGTGGGAGAACAACTCCATTTGGCTCACTAACTTCACACACCATCAGGCTTCCAAGCAGCTCTCAAGGAAACTCAGTTTTCACACTCTATGCTTAGTGCTCTATGTGTGCCTAGGACTGAAATGAAGCTTGGTCAGCATCCCACACAAACGAATGCTCCACATGCGGGTTTCACATGCCACCAACTCCACATTCTCAGGCAACTTCAGTGCCACAGCCGTTTTCAGATAGCCCTCAATGCAAAGGCTCTAGAAGCAAATATTGGTGTGAGAGCTAATTCAATCAAGGAAACACTGCATGTTGGTGAAGGGCATATTGAAGAAGGATCAGCCAAGTGGTTCTTGTGGGAGAACTACTCCATTTGGCTCACTAACTTCACACACCATCAGGCTTCCAAGCAGCTCTCAAGGAACTCAGTTTTCACACTCTATGCTTAGTGCCCTTTGAGTGCATTATCTAGGAATGAACCTGGTAGAGCATCCCAACACAAACGAATGCTCCACATGCGGGTTTCACATGCCACCAACTCCACATTCACAGGCAACTTCAGCGCCACAGCCGTTTTCAGATAGCCCTCAATGCAAAGGCTCTAGACGCAAATATTGGGGTGTGAGAGCTAATTCAATCAAGGAAACACTGCATGTTGGTGAAGGGCATATTGAAGAAGGATCAGCCGAGTGGTTCTTGTGGGAAGGAAGAACAACTCCATTTGGCTCACTAACTTCACACACCATCAGGCTTCCAAGCAGCTCTCAAGGAAACTCAGTTTTCACACTCTATGTTTAGTGCCCTTTGAATGCATTATCTAGGAATGAACCTGATAGAGCATCCCACACAAACGAATGTTCCACATGCGGGTTTCACATGCCACCAACTCCACATTCACAGGCAACTTCAGCGCCACAGCCGTTTTCAGATAGCCCTCAATGCAAAGGCTCTAGACGCAAATATTGGTGTGAGAGCTAATTCAATCAAGGAAACACTGCATGTTGGTGAAGGGCATATTGAAGAAGGATCAGCCGAGTGGTTCTTGTGGGAGAACAACTCCATTTGGCTCACTAACTTCACACACCATCAGGCTTCCAAGCAGCTCTCAAGGAAACTCAGTTTTCACACTCTATGCTTAGTGCTCTATGTGTGCCTAGGACTGAAATGAAGCTTGGTCAGCATCCCACGACAAACGAATGCTCCACATGCGGGTTTCACATGCCACCAACTCCACATTCACAGGCAACTCAGCGCCACAGCCGTTTTCAGATAGCCCTCAATGCAAAGGCTCTAGACGCAAATATTGGTGTGAGAGCTAATTCAATCAAGGAAACACTGCATGTTGGTGAAGGGCATATTGAAGAAGGATCAGCCGAGTGGTTCTTGTGGGAGAAAACTCATTTGGCTCACTAACTTCACACACCATCAGGCTTCCAAGCAGCTCTCAAGGAAACTCAGTTTTCACACTCTATGCTTAGTGCCCTTTGAGTGCATTACTCTAGGAATGAACCTGGTAGAGCATCCCACACAAACGAATGCTCCACATGCGGTTTTCACATGCCACCAACTCCACATTCACAGGCAACTTCAGCGCCACAGCCGTTTTCAGATAGCCCTCAATGCAAAGGCTCTAGACGCAAATATTGGTGTGAGAGCTAATTCAATCAAGGAAACACTGCATGTTGGTGAAGGGCATATTGAAGAAGGATCAGCCGAGTGGTTCTTGTGGGCAGAACAACTCCATTTGGCTCACTAACTTCACACACCATCAGGCTTCCAAGCAGCTCTCAAGGAAACTCAGTTTTCACACTCTATGCTTAGTGCCCTTTGTATGGCTAGGACTGAAATGAACCTGGTAGAGCATCCCACACAAACGAATGCTCCACATGCGGGTTTCACATGCCACCAACTCCACATTCACAGGCAACTTCAGCGCCACAGCCGTTTTCAGATAGCCCTCAATGCAAAGGCTCTAGACGCAAATATTGGTGTGAGAGCTAATTCAATCAAGGAAACACTGCATGTTGGTGAAGGGCATATTGAAGAAGGATCAGCCAAGTGGTTCTTGTGGGAGAACAACTCCATTTGGCTCACTAACTTCACACACCATCAGGCTTCCAAGCAGCTCTCAAGGAAACTCAGTTTTTCACACTCTATGCTTAGTGCTCTATGTGTGCCTAGGACTGAAGTGAAGCTTGGTCAGCATCCCACACAAACGAATGCTCCACATGCGGGTTTCACATGCCACCAACTCCACATTCTCAGGCAACTTCAGCGCCACAGCCGTTTTCAGATAGCCCTCAATGCAAAGGCTCTAGAAGCAAATATTGGTGTGAGAGCTAATTCAATCAAGGAAACACTGCATGTTGGTGAAGGGCATATTGAAGAAGGATCAGCCAAGTGGTTCTTGTGGGAGAACAACTCCATTTGGCTCACTAACTTCACACACCATCAGGCTTCCAAGCAGCTCTCAAGGGAAACTCAGTTTTCACACTCTATGCTTAGTGCCCTTTGAGTGCATTATCTAGGAATGAACCTGGTAGAGCATCCCACACAAACGAATGCTCCACATGCGGGTTTCACATGCCACCAACTCCACATTCACAGGCAACTTCAGCGCCACAGCCGTTTTCAGATAGCCCTCAATGCAAAGGCTCTAGACGCAAATATTGGTGTGAGAGCTAATTCATCAAGGAAACACTGCATGTTGGTGAAGGGGCATATGGAAGAAAAATCAGCCGAGTGGTTCTTGTGGGAGAACAACTCCATTTGGCTCACTAACTTCACACACCATCAGGCTTCCAAGCAGCTCTCAAGGAAA
>NW_026699277.1:0-32364 GCF_030435755.1 Ochotona princeps | reverse complement strand
CCAGGTTCATTCCTAGATAATGCACTCAAAGGGCACTAAGCATAGAGTGTGAAAACTGAGTTTCCTTGAGAGCTGCTTGGAAGCCTGATGGTGTGTGAAGTTAGTGAGCCAAATGGAGTTGTTCTCCCACAAGAACCACTCGGCTGATCCTTCTTCAATATGCCCTTCACCAACATGCAGTGTTTCCTTGATTGAATTAGCTCTCACACCAATATTTGTGTCTAGAGCCTTTGCATTGAGGGCTATCTGAAAACGGCTGTGGTGCTGAAGTTGCCTGTGAATGTGGAGTTGGTGGCATGTGAAACCTGCATGTGGAGCATTCGTTTGTGTGGGATGCTCACCAAGCTTCATTACAGTCCTAGGCACTCAAAGGGCACTAAGCATAGAGTGTGAAAACTGAGTTTCCTTGAGAGCTGCTTGGAAGCCTGATGGTGTGTGAAGTTGGTGAGCCAAATGGAGTTGTTCTCCCACAAGAACCACTCGGCTGACCCTTCTTCAATATGCCCTTCACCAACATGCAGTGTTTCCTTGGTTGAATTAGCTCTCACACCAATATTTGCGTCTAGAGCCTTTGCATTGAGGGCTATCTGAAAACGGCTGTGGCGCTGAAGTTGCCTGTGAATGTGGAGTTGGTGGCTTGTGAAACCCGCATGTGGAGCATTCGTTTGTGTGGGATGCTCTACCAGGTTCATTCCTAGATAATGCACTCAAAGGGCACTAAGCATAGAGTGTGAAAACTGAGTTTCCTTGAGAGCTGCTTGGAAGTCTGATGGTGTGTGAAGTTAGTGAGCCAAATGGAGTTGTTCTCCCACAAGAACCACTCGGCTGATCCTTCTTCAATATGCCCTTCACCAACATGCAGTGTTTCCTTGATTGAATTAGCTCTCACACCA
The DNA here is from genome assembly GCF_030435755.1 of Ochotona princeps. Lineage (NCBI taxonomy): Eukaryota > Metazoa > Chordata > Mammalia > Lagomorpha > Ochotonidae > Ochotona > Ochotona princeps. Next base: position 31,471 of record NW_026699277.1, on the reverse strand, counting down.
ATATTTGCGTCTAGAGCCTTTGCATTGAGGGCTATCTGAAAACGGCTGTGGCGCTGAAGTTGCCTGTGAATGTGGAGTTGGTGGCATGTGAAACTCGCATGTGGAGCATTCGTTTGTGTGGGATGCTCTACCAGGTTCATTCCTTGATAATGCACTCAAAGGGCACTAAGCACAGAGTGTGAAAACTGAGTTTCCTTGAGAGCTGCTTGGAAGCCTGATGGTGTGTGAAGTTAGTGAGCCAAATGGAGTTGTTCTCCCACAAGAACCACTCGGCTGATCCTTCTTCAATATGCCCTTCACCAACATGCAGTGTTTCCTTGATTGAATTAGCTCTCACACCAATATTTGCGTCTAGAGCCTTTGCATTGAGGGCTATCTGAAAACGGCTGTGGCACTGAAGTTGCCTGTGAATGTGGAGTTGGTGGCATGTGAAACCTGCATGCGGAGCATTCGTATTTGTGGGATGCTCACCAAGCTTCATTTCAGTACTAGGCACTCTAAGGGCACTAAGCATAGAGTGTGAAAACTGAGTTTCCTTGAGAGCTGCTTGGAAGCCTGATGGTGTGTGAAGTTAGTGAGCCAAATGGAGTTGTTCTCCCACAAGAACCACTCGGCTGATCCTTCTTCAATATGCCCTTCACCAACATGCAGTGTTTCCTTGATTGAATTAGCTCTCACACCAATATTTGCGTCTAGAGCCTTTGCATTGAGGGCTATCTGAAAACGGCTGTGGTGCTGAAGTTACCTGTGAATGTGGAGTTGGTGGCATGTGAAACCCGCATGTGGAGCATTCGTTTGTGTGGGATGCTCTACCAGGTTCATTCCTAAATAATGCACTCAAAGGGCACTAAGCATAGAGTGTGAAAACTGAGTTTCCTTGAGAGCTGCTTGGAAGCCTGATGGTGTGTGAAGTTGGTGAGCCAAATGGAGTTGTTCTCCCACAAGAACCACTCGGCTGACCCTTCTTCAATATGCCCTTCACCAACATGCAGTGTTTCCTTGGTTGAATTAGCTCTCACACCAATATTTGCGTCTAGAGCCTTTGCATTGAGGGCTATCTGAAAACGGCTGTGGCGCTGAAGTTGCCTGTGAATGTGGAGTTGGTGGCTTGTGAAACCCGCATGTGGAGCATTCGTTTGTGTGGGATGCTCTACCAGGTTCATTCCTAGATAATGCACTCAAAGGGCACTAAGCATAGAGTGTGAAAACTGAGTTTCCTTGAGAGCTGCTTGGAAGTCTGATGGTGTGTGAAGTTAGTGAGCCAAATGGAGTTGTTCTCCCACAAGAAACACTCGGCTGATCCTTCTTCAATATGCCCTTCACCAACATGCAGTGTTTCCTTGATTGAATTAGCTCTCACACCAATATTTGCGTCTAGAGCCTTTGCATTGAGGGCTATCTGAAAACGGCTGTGGCGCTGAAGTTGCCTGTGAATGTGGAGTTGGTGGCATGTGAAACCCGCATGTGGAGCATTCATTTGTGTGGGATGCACACCCAGCTTCATTTCAGTCCTAGGCACTCAAAGGGCACTAAGCATAGAGTGTGAAAACTGAGTTTCCTTGAGAGCTGCTTGGAAGCCTGATGGTGTGTGAAGTTAGTGAGCCAAATGGAGTTGTTCTCCCACAAGACCCACTCGGCTGATCCTTCTTCAATATGCCCTTCACCAACATGCAGTGTTTCCTTGATTGAATTAGCTCTCACACCAATATTTGCGTCTAGAGCCTTTGCATTGAGGGCTATCTGAAAACGGCTGTGGTGCTGAAGTTACCTGTGAATGTGGAGTTGGTGGCATGTGAAACCCGCATGTGGAGCATGCGTTTGTGTGGGATGCTCTACCAGGTTCATTCCTAGATAATGCACTCAAAGGGCACTAAGCATAGAGTGTGAAAACTGAGTTTCCTTGAGAGCTGCTTGGAAGCCTGATGGTGTGTGAAGTTAGTGAGCCAAATGGAGTTGTTCTCCCACAAGAACCACTCGGCTGATCCTTCTTCAATATGCCCTTCACCAACATGCAGTGTTTCCTTGATTGAATTAGCTCTCACACCAATATTTGTGTCTAGAGCCTTTGCATTGAGGGCTATCTGAAAACGGCTGTGGTGCTGAAGTTGCCTGTGAATGTGGAGTTGGTGGCATGTGAAACCTGCATGTGGAGCATTCGTTTGTGTGGGATGCTCACCCAGCTTCATTTCAGTCCTAGGCATTCAAAGGGCACTAAGCATAGAGTGTGAAAACTGAGTTTCCTTGAGAGCTGCTTGGAAGCCTGATGGTGTGTGAAGTTAGTGAGCCAAATGCGTTGTTCTCCCACAAGAACCACTCGGCTGATCCTTCTTCAATATGCCCTTCACCAACATGCAGTGTTTCCTTGATTGAATTAGCTCTCACACCAATATTTGCGTCTAGAGCCTTTGCATTGAGGGCTATCTGAAAACGGCTGTGGCGCTGAAGTTGTCTGTGAATGTGGAGTTGGTGGCATGTGAAAGTCGCATGTGGAGCATTCGTTTGTGTGGGATGCTCTACCAGGTTCATTCCTTGATAATGCACTCAAAGGGCACTAAGCATAGAGTGTGAAAACTGAGTTTCCTTGAGAGCTGCTTGGAAGCCTGATGGTGTGTGAAGTTAGTGAGCCAAATGGAGTTGTTCTCCCACAAGAAAACTCGGCTGATCCTTCTTCAATATGCCCTTCACCAACATGCAGTGTTTCCTTGATTGAATTAGCTCTCACACCAATATTTGCGTCTAGAGCCTTTGCATTGAGGGCTATCTGAAAACGGCTGTGGCGCTGAAGTTGCCTGTGAATGTGGAGTTGGTGGCATGTGAAACCCGCATGTGGAGCATTCGTTTGTTTGGGATGCTCACCAAGCTTCATTTCAGTCCTAGGCACTCAAAGGGCACTAAGCATAGAGTGTGAAAACTGAGTTTCCTTGAGAGCTGCTTGTAAGCCTGATGGTGTGTGAAGTTAGTGAGCCAAATGGAGTTGTTCTCCCACAAGAACCACTCGGCTGATCCTTCTTCAATATGCCCTTCACCAACATGCAGTGTTTCCTTGATTGAATTAGCTCTCACACCAATATTTGCGTCGAGAGCCTTTGCATTGAGGGCTATCTGAAAACGGCTGTGGCGCTGAAGTTGCCTGTGATTGTGGAGTTGGTGGCATGTGAAACCTGCATGTGGAGCATTCGTTTGTGGGGGATGCTCACCAAACTTCATTTCAGTCCTAGGCACTCAAAGGGCACTAAGCATAGACTGTGAAAACTGAGTTTCCTTGAGAGCTGCTTGGAAGCCTGATGGTGTGTGAAGTTAGTGAGCCAAATGGAGTTGTTCTCCCACAAGAACCACTCGGCTGATCCTTCTTCAATATGCCCTTCACCAACATGCAGTGTTTCCTTGATTGAATTAGCTCTCACACCAATATTTGCGTCTAGAGCCTTTGCATTGAGGGCTATCTGAAAACGGCTGTGTCGCTGAAGTTGCCTGTGAATGTGGAGTTGGTGGCATGTGAAACCCGCATGTGGAGCATTCGTTTGTGTGGGATGCTCACCAAGTTTCATTTCAGTCCTTGGCACTCAAAGGCCACAAAGCATAGAGTGTGAAAACTGAGTTTCCATGAGAGCTTCTTGGAAGCCTGATGGTGTGTGAAGTTAGTGAGCCAAATGGAGTTGTTCTCCCACAAGAACCACTCGGCTGATCCTTCTTCAATATGCCCTTCACCAACATGCAGTGTTTCCTTGATTGAATTAGCTCTCACACCTATATTTGCGTCTAGAGCCTTTGCATTGAGGGCTATCTGAAAACGGCTGTGGCGCTGAAGTTGCCTGTGAATGTGGAGTTGGTGGCATGTGAAACCCGCATGTGGAGCATTCGTTTGTGTGGGATGCTCACCAAGCTTCATTTCAGTCCTAGGCACTCAAAGGGCACTAAGCATAGAGTGTGAAAACTGAGTTTCCTTGAGAGCTGCTTGGAAGCCTGATAGTGTGTGAAGTTAGTGAGCCAAATGGAGTTGTTCTCCCACAAGAACCACTCGGGTGATGCTTCTTCAATATGCCCTTCACCAACATGCAGTGTTTCCTTGATTGAATTAGCTCTCACACCAATATTTGCGTCTAGAGCCTTTGCATTGAGGGCTATCTGAAAACGGCTGTGGCGCTGAAGTTGCCTGTGAATGTGGAGTTGGTGGCATTGAAACCTGCATGCGGAACATTCGTTTGTGTGGGATGCTCACCAAGCTTCATTTCAGTCCTAGGCACTCAAAGGGCACTAAGCATAGAGTGTGAAAACTGAGTTTCCCTGAGAGCTGCTTGGAAGCCTGATGGTGTGTGAAGTTAGTGAGCCAAATGGAGTTGTTCTCCCACAGGAACCACTCGGCTGATCCTTCTTCAATATGCCCTTCACCAACATGCAGTGTTTCCTTGATTGAATTAGCTCTCACACCAATATTTACGTCGAGAGCCTTTGCATTGAAGGCTATCTGAAAACGGCTGTGGCGCTGAAGTTGCCTGTGATTGTGGAGTTGGTGGCATGTGAAACCTGCATGTGGAGCATTCGTTTGTGTGGGATGCTCACCAAACTTCATTTCAGTCCTAGGCACTCAAAGGGCACTAAGCATAGAGTGTGAATACTGAGTTTCCTTGAGAGCTGCTTGGAAGCCTGATGGTGTGTGAAGTTAGTGAGCCAAATGGAGTTGTTCTCCCACAAGAACCACTCGGCTGATCCTTCTTCAATATGCCCTTCACCAACATGCAGTGTTTCCTTGATTGAATTAGCTCTCACACCAATATTTGCGTCTAGAGCCTTTGCATTGAGGGCTATCTGAAAACGGCTGTGGCGCTGAAGTTGCCTGTGAATGTGGAGTTGGTGGCATGTGAAACCCGCATGTGGAGCATTCGTTTGTGTGGGATGCTCACCAAGCTTCATTTCAGTCCTAGGCACTCAAATGCCACAAAGCATAGACTGTGAAAACTGAGTTTCCATGAGAGCTTCTTGGAAGCCTGATGGTGTGTGAAGTTAGTGAGCCAAATGGAGTTTTTCTCCCACAAGAACCACTCGGCTGATCCTTCTTCAATATGCCCTTCACCAACATGCAGTGTTTCCTTGATTGAATTAGCTCTCACACCAATATTTGCGTCTAGAGCCTTTGCATTGAGGGCTATCTGAAAACGGCTGTGGCACTGAAGTTGCCTGTGAATGTGGAGTTGGTGGCATGTGAAACCTGCATGCGGAGCATTCGTTTTTGTGGGATGCTCACCAAGCTTCATTTCAGTACTAGGCACTCTAAGGGCACTAAGCATAGAGTGTGAAAACTGAGTTTCCTTGAGAGCTGCTTGGAAGCCTGATGGTGTGTGAAGTTAGTGAGCCAAATGGAGTTGTTCTCCCACAAGAACCACTCGGCTGATCCTTCTTCAATATGCCCTTCACCAACATGCAGTGTTTCCTTGATTGAATTAGCTCTCACACCAATATTTGCGTCTAGAGCCTTTGCATTGAGGGCTATCTGAAAACGGCTGTGGTGCTGAAGTTACCTGTGAATGTGGAGTTGGTGGCATGTGAAACCCGCATGTGGAGCATTCGTTTGTGTGGGATGCTCTACCAGGTTCATTCCTAGATAATGCACTCAAAGGGCACTAAGCATAGAGTGTGAAAACTGAGTTTCCATGAGAGCTGCTTGGAAGCCTGATGGTGTGTGAAGTTAGTGAGCCAAATGGAGTTGTTCTCCCACAAGAACCACTCGGCTGATCCTTCTTCAATATGCCCTTCACCAACATGCAGTGTTTCCTTGATTGAATTAGCTCTCACACCAATATTTGTGTCTAGAGCCTTTGCATTGAGGGCTATCTGAAAACGGCTGTGGTGCTGAAGTTGCCTGTGAATGTGGAGTTGGTGGCATGTGAAACCTGCATGTGGAGCATTCGTTTGTGTGGGATGCTCACCAAGCTTCATTACAGTCCTAGGCATTCAAAGGGCACTAAGCATAGAGTGTGAAAACTGAGTTTCCTTGAGAGCTGCTTGGAAGCCTGATGGTGTGTGAAGTTGGTGAGCCAAATGGAGTTGTTCTCCCACAAGAACCACTCGGCTGACCCTTCTTCAATATGCCCTTCACCAACATGCAGTGTTTCCTTGGTTGAATTAGCTCTCACACCAATATTTGCGTCTAGAGCCTTTGCATTGAGGGCTATCTGAAAACGGCTGTGGCGCTGAAGTTGCCTGTGAATGTGGAGTTGGTGGCTTGTGAAACCCGCATGTGGAGCATTCGTTTGTGTGGGATGCTCTACCAGGTTCATTCCTAGATAATGCACTCAAAGGGCACTAAGCATAGAGTGTGAAAACTGAGTTTCCTTGAGAGCTGCTTGGAAGCCTGATGGTGTGTGAAGTTAGTGAGCCAAATGGAGTTGTTCTCCCACAAGAACCACTCGGCTGATCCTTCTTCAATATGCCCTTCACCAACATGCAGTGTTTCCTTGATTGAATTAGCTCTCACACCAATATTTGTGTCTAGAGCCTTTGCATTGAGGGCTATCTGAAAACGGCTGTGGTGCTGAAGTTGCCTGTGAATGTGGAGTTGGTGGCATGTGAAACCTGCATGTGGAGCATTCGTTTGTGTGGGATGCTCACCAAGCTTCATTACAGTCCTAGGCACTCAAAGGGCACTAAGCATAGAGTGTGAAAACTGAGTTTCCTTGAGAGCTGCTTGGAAGCCTGATGGTGTGTGAAGTTGGTGAGCCAAATGGAGTTGTTCTCCCACAAGAACCACTCGGCTGACCCTTCTTCAATATGCCCTTCACCAACATGCAGTGTTTCCTTGGTTGAATTAGCTCTCACACCAATATTTGCGTCTAGAGCCTTTGCATTGAGGGCTATCTGAAAACGGCTGTGGCGGTGAAGTTGCCTGTGAATGTGGAGTTGGTGGCTTGTGAAACCCGCATGTGGAGCATTCGTTTGTGTGGGATGCTCTACCAGGTTCATTCCTAGATAATGCACTCAAAGGGCACTAAGCATAGAGTGTGAAAACTGAGTTTCCTTGAGAGCTGCTTGGAAGTCTGATGGTGTGTGAAGTTAGTGAGCCAAATGGAGTTGTTCTCCCACAAGAACCACTCGGCTGATCCTTCTTCAATATGCCCTTCACCAACATGCAGTGTTTCCTTGATTGAATTAGCTCTCACACCAATATTTGCGTCTAGAGCCTTTGCATTGAGGGCTATCTGAAAACGGCTGTGGCGCTGAAGTTGCCTGTGAATGTGGAGTTGGTGGCATGTGAAACCCGCATGTGGAGCATTCATTTGTGTGGGATGCTCACCCAGCTTCATTTCAGTCCTAGGCATTCAAAGGGCACTAAGCATAGAGTGTGAAAACTGAGTTTCCTTGAGAGCTGCTTGGAAGCCTGATGGTGTGTGAAGTTAGTGAGCCAAATGCGTTGTTCTCCCACAAGAACCACTCGGCTGATCCTTCTTCAATATGCCCTTCACCAACATGCAGTGTTTCCTTGATTGAATTAGCTCTCACACCAATATTTGCGTCTAGAGCCTTTGCATTGAGGGCTATCTGAAAACGGCTGTGGCGCTGAAGTTGTCTGTGAATGTGGAGTTGGTGGCATGTGAAAGTCGCATGTGGAGCATTCGTTTGTGTGGGATGCTCTACCAGGTTCATTCCTTGATAATGCACTCAAAGGGCACTAAGCATAGAGTGTGAAAACTGAGTTTCCTTGAGAGCTGCTTGGAAGCCTGATGGTGTGTGAAGTTAGTGAGCCAAATGGAGTTGTTCTCCCACAAGAACCACTCGGCTGATCCTTCTTCAATATGCCCTTCACCAACATGCAGTGTTTCCTTGATTGAATTAGCTCTCACACCTATATTTGCGTCTAGAGCCTTTGCATTGAGGGCTATCTGAAAACGGCTGTGGCGCTGAAGTTGCCTGTGAATGTGGAGTTGGTGGCATGTGAAACCCGCATGTGGAGCATTCGTTTGTGTGGGATGCTCACCAAGCTTCATTTCAGTCCTAGGCACTCAAAGGGCACTAAGCATAGAGTGTGAAAACTGAGTTTCCTTGAGAGCTGCTTGGAAGCCTGATAGTGTGTGAAGTTAGTGAGCCAAATGGAGTTGTTCTCCCACAAGAACCACTCGGGTGATGCTTCTTCAATATGCCCTTCACCAACATGCAGTGTTTCCTTGATTGAATTAGCTCTCACACCAATATTTGCGTCTAGAGCCTTTGCATTGAGGGCTATCTGAAAACGGCTGTGGCGCTGAAGTTGCCTGTGAATGTGGAGTTGGTGGCATTGAAACCTGCATGCGGAACATTCGTTTGTGTGGGATGCTCACCAAGCTTCATTTCAGTCCTAGGCACTCAAAGGGCACTAAGCATAGAGTGTGAAAACTGAGTTTCCCTGAGAGCTGCTTGGAAGCCTGATGGTGTGTGAAGTTAGTGAGCCAAATCGAGTTGTTCTCCCACAGGAACCACTCGGCTGATCCTTCTTCAATATGCCCTTCACCAACATGCAGTGTTTCCTTGATTGAATTAGCTCTCACACCAATATTTACGTCGAGAGCCTTTGCATTGAAGGCTATCTGAAAACGGCTGTGGCGCTGAAGTTGCCTGTGATTGTGGAGTTGGTGGCATGTGAAACCTGCATGTGGAGCATTCGTTTGTGGGGGATGCTCACCAAACTTCATTTCAGTCCTAGGCACTCAAAGGGCACTAAGCATAGACTGTGAAAACTGAGTTTCCTTGAGAGCTGCTTGGAAGCCTGATGGTGTGTGAAGTTAGTGAGCCAAATGGAGTTGTTCTCCCACAAGAACCACTCGGCTGATCCTTCTTCAATATGCCCTTCACCAACATGCAGTGTTTCCTTGATTGAATTAGCTCTCACACCAATATTTGCGTCTAGAGCCTTTGCATTGAGGGCTATCTGAAAACGGCTGTGGCGCTGAAGTTGCCTGTGAATGTGGAGTTGGTGGCATGTGAAACCCGCATGTGGAGCATTCGTTTGTGTGGGATGCTCACCAAGCTTCATTTCAGTCCTAGGCACTCAAATGCCACAAAGCATAGACTGTGAAAACTGAGTTTCCATGAGAGCTTCTTGGAAGCCTGATGGTGTGTGAAGTTAGTGAGCCAAATGGAGTTGTTCTCCCACAAGAACCACTCGGCTGATCCTTCTTCAATATGCCCTTCACCAACATGCAGTGTTTCCTTGATTGAATTAGCTCTCACACCTATATTTGCGTCTAGAGCCTTTGCATTGAGGGCTATCTGAAAACGGCTGTGGCGCTGAAGTTGCCTGTGAATGTGGAGTTGGTGGCATGTGAAACCCGCATGTGGAGCATTTGTTTGTGTGGGATGCTCACCAAGCTTCATTTCAGTCCTAGGCACTCAAAGGGCACTAAGCATAGAGTGTGAAAACTGAGTTTCCTTGAGAGCTGCTTGGAAGCCTGATGGTGTGTGAAGTTAGTGAGCCAAATGGAGTTGTTCTCCCACAAGAACCACTCGGGTGATGCTTCTTCAATATGCCCTTCACCAACATGCAGTGTTTCCTTGATTGAATTAGCTCTCACACCAATATTTGCGTCTAGAGCCTTTGCATTGAGGGCTATCTGAAAACGGCTGTGGCGCTGAAGTTGCCTGTGAATGTGGAGTTGGTGGCATGTGAAACCTGCATGCGGAACATTCGTTTTTGTGGGATGCTCACCAAGCTTCATTTCAGTCCTAGGCACTCAAAGGGCACTAAGCATAGAGGGTGAAAACTGAGTTTCCTTGAGAGCTGCTTGGAAGCCTGATGGTGTGTGAAGTTAGTGAGCCAAATGGAGTTGTTCTCCCACAAGAACCACTCGGCTGATCCTTCTTCAATATGCCCTTCACCAACATGCAGTGTTTCCTTGATTGAATTAGCTCTCACACCAATATTTGCGTCTAGAGCCTTTGCATTGAGGGCTATCTGAAAACGGCTGTGGTGCTGAAGTTGCCTGTGAATGTGGAGTTGCTGGCATGTGAAACCCGCATGTGGAGCATTGGTTTGTGTGGGATGCTCTACCAGGTTCATTCCTTGATAATGCACTCAAAGGGCACTAAGCATAGAGTGTGAAAACTCAGTTTCCTTGAGAGCTGCTTGGAAGCCTGATGGTGTGTGAAGTTAGTGAGCCAAATGGAGTTGTTCTCCCACAAGAACCACTCGGCTGATCCTTCTTCAATATGCCCTTCACCAACATGCAGTGTTTCCTTGATTGAATTAGCTCTCACACCAATATTTGCGTCTAGAGCCTTTGCATTGAGGGCTATCTGAAAACGGCTGTGGCGCTGAAGTTGCCTGTGAATGTGGGGTTGGTGGCATGTGAAACCCGCATGTGGAGCATTCGTTTGTGTGGGATGCTCACCAAGCTTCATTTCAGTCCTAGGCACTCAAAGGGCACTAAGCATAGAGTGTGAAAACTGAGTTTCCTTGAGAGCTGCTTGGAAGCCTGATGGTGCGTGAAGTTAGTGAGCCAAATGGAGTTGTTCTCCCACAAGAACCACTCGGCTGATCCTTCTTCAATATGCCCTTCACCAACATGCAGTGTTTCCTTGATTGAATTAGCTCTCACACTAATATTTGCGTCTAGAGCCTTTGCATTGAGGGCTATCTGAAAACGGCTGTGGCGCTGAAGTTGCCTGTGAATGTGGAGTTGGTGGCATGTGAAACCCGCATGTGGAGCATTCGTTTGTGTGGGATGCTCACCAAGCTTCATTTCAGTCCTAGGCACTCAAAGGGCACTAAGCATAGAGTGTGAAAACTGAGTTTCCTTGAGAGCTGCTTGGAAGCCTGATGGTGTGTGAAGTTAGTGAGCCAAATGCGTTGTTCTCCCACAAGAACCACTCGGCTGATCCTTCTTCAATATGCCCTTCACCAACATGCAGTGTTTCCTTGATTGAATTAGCTCTCACACCAATATTTGCGTCTAGAGCCTTTGCATTGAGGGCTATCTGAAACGGCTGTGGCGCTGAAGTTGTCTGTGAATGTGGAGTTGGTGGCATGTGAAAGTCGCATGTGGAGCATTCGTTTGTGTGGGATGCTCTACCAGGTTCATTCCTTGATAATGCACTCAAAGGGCACTAAGCATAGAGTGTGAAAACTGAGTTTCCTTGAGAGCTGCTTGGAAGCCTGATGGTGTGTGAAGTTAGTGAGCCAAATGGAGTTGTTCTCCCACAAGAACCACTCGGCTGATCCTTCTTCAATATGCCCTTCACCAACATGCAGTGTTTCCTTGATTGAATTAGCTCTCACACCAATATTTGCGTCTAGAGCCTTTGCATTGAGGGCTATCTGAAAACGGCTGTGGCGCTGAAGTTGCCTGTGAATGTGGAGTTGGTGGCATGTGAAACCCGCATGTGGAGCATTCGTTTGTGTGGGATGCTCACCAAGCTTCATTTCAGTCCTAGGCACTCAAAGGGCACTAAGCATAGAGTGTGAAAACTGAGTTTCCTTGAGAGCTGCTTGTAAGCCTGATGGTGTGTGAAGTTAGTGAACCAAATGGAGTTGTTCTCCCACAAGAACCACTCGGCTGATCCTTCTTCAATATGCCCTTCACCAACATGCAGTGTTTCCTTGATTGAATTAGCTCTCACACCAATATTTGCGTCGAGAGCCTTTGCATTGAGGGCTATCTGAAAACGGCTGTGGCGCTGAAGTTGCCTGTGATTGTGGATTTGGTGGCATGTGAAACCTGCATGTGGAGCATTCGTTTGTGGGGATGCTCACCAAACTTCATTTCAGTCCTAGGCACTCAAAGGGCACTAAGCATAGACTGTGAAAACTGAGTTTCCTTGAGAGCTGCTTGGAAGCCTGATGGTGTGTGAAGTTAGTGAGCCAAATGGAGTTGTTCTCCCCACAAGAACCACTCGGCTGATCCTTCTTCAATATGCCCTTCACCAACATGCAGTGTTTCCTTGATTGAATTAGCTCTCACACCAATATTTGCGTCTAGAGCCTTTGCATTGAGGGCTATCTGAAAACGGCTGTGTCGCTGAAGTTGCCTGTGAATGTGGAGTTGGTGGCATGTGAAACCCGCATGTGGAGCATTCGTTTGTGTGGGATGCTCACCAAGTTTCATTTCAGTCCTTGGCACTCAAAGGCCACAAAGCATAGAGTGTGAAAACTGAGTTTCCATGAGAGCTTCTTGGAAGCCTGATGGTGTGTGAAGTTAGTGAGCCAAATGGAGTTGTTCTCCCACAAGAACCACTCGGCTGATCCTTCTTCAATATGCCCTTCACCAACATGCAGTGTTTCCTTGATTGAATTAGCTCTCACACCTATATTTGCGTCTAGAGCCTTTGCATTGAGGGCTATCTGAAAACGGCTGTGGCGCTGAAGTTGCCTGTGAATGTGGAGTTGGTGGCATGTGAAACCCGCATGTGGAGCATTCGTTTGTGTGGGATGCTCACCAAGCTTCATTTCAGTCCTAGGCACTCAAATGCCACAAAGCATAGACTGTGAAAACTGAGTTTCCATGAGAGCTTCTTGGAAGCCTGATGGTGTGTGAAGTTAGTGAGCCAAATGGAGTTGTTCTCCCACAAGAACCACTCGGCTGATCCTTCTTCAATATGCCCTTCACCAACATGCAGTGTTTCCTTGATTGAATTAGCTCTCACACCTATATTTGCGTCTAGAGCCTTTGCATTGAGGGCTATCTGAAAACGGCTGTGGCGCTGAAGTTGCCTGTGAATGTGGAGTTGGTGGCATGTGAAACCCGCATGTGGAGCATTCGTTTGTGTGGGATGCTCACCAAGCTTCATTTCAGTCCTAGGCACTCAAAGGGCACTAAGCATAGAGTGTGAAAACTGAGTTTCCTTGAGAGCTGCTTGGAAGCCTGATGGTGTGTGAAGTTAGTGAGCCAAATGGAGTTGTTCTCCCACAAGAACCACTCGGGTGATGCTTCTTCAATATGCCCTTCACCAACATGCAGTGTTTCCTTGATTGAATTAGCTCTCACACCAATATTTGCGTCTAGAGCCTTTGCATTGAGGGCTATCTGAAAACGGCTGTGGCGCTGAAGTTGCCTGTGAATGTGGAGTTGGTGGCATGTGAAACCTGCATGCGGAACATTCGTTTTTGTGGGATGCTCACCAAGCTTCATTTCAGTTCCTAGGCACTCAAAGGGCACTAAGCATAGAGGGTGAAAACTGAGTTTCCCTGAGAGCTGCTTGGAAGCCTGATGGTGTGTGAAGTTAGTGAGCCAAATGGAGTTGTTCTCCCACAAGAACCACTCGGCTGATCCTTCTTCAATATGCCCTTCACCAACATGCAGTGTTTCCTTGATTGAATTAGCTCTCACACCAATATTTGCGTCTAGAGCCTTTGCATTGAGGGCTATCTGAAAACGGCTGTGGTGCTGAAGTTGCCTGTGAATGTGGAGTTGGTGGCATGTGAAACCCGCATGTGGAGCATTGGTTTGTGTGGGATGCTCTACCAGGTTCATTCCTTGATAATGCACTCAAAGGGCACTAAGCATAGAGTGTGAAAACTCAGTTTCCTTGAGAGCTGCTTGGAAGCCTGATGGTGTGTGAAGTTAGTGAGCCAAATGGAGTTGTTCTCCCACAAGAACCACTCGGCTGATCCTTCTTCAATATGCCCTTCACCAACATGCAGTGTTTCCTTGATTGAATTAGCTCTCACACCAATATTTGCGTCTAGAGCCTTTGCATTGAGGGCTATCTGAAAACGGCTGTGGCGCTGAAGTTGCCTGTGAATGTGGGTTGGTGGCATGTGAAACCCGCATGTGGAGCATTCGTTTGTGTGGGATGCTCACCAAGCTTCATTTCAGTCCTAGGCACTCAAAGGGCACTAAGCATAGAGTGTGAAAACTGAGTTTCCTTGAGAGCTGCTTGGAAGCCTGATGGTGCGTGAAGTTAGTGAGCCAAATGGAGTTGTTCTCCCACAAGAACCACTCGGCTGATCCTTCTTCAATATGCCCTTCACCAACATGCAGTGTTTCCTTGATTGAATTAGCTCTCACACCAATATTTGCGTCTAGAGCCTTTGCATTGAGGGCTATCTGAAAACGGCTGTGGCGCTGAAGTTGCCTGTGAATGTGGAGTTGGTGGCATGTGAAACCCGCATGTGGAGCATTCGTTTGTGTGGGATGCTCACCAAGCTTCATTTCAGTCCTAGGCACTCAAAGGGCACTAAGCATAGAGTGTGAAAACTGAGTTTCCTTGAGAGCTGCTTGGAAGCCTGATGGTGTGTGAAGTTAGTGAGCCAAATGCGTTGTTCTCCCACAAGAACCACTCGGCTGATCCTTCTTCAATATGCCCTTCACCAACATGCAGTGTTTCCTTGATTGAATTAGCTCTCACACCAATATTTGCGTCTAGAGCCTTTGCATTGAGGGCTATCTGAAAACGGCTGTGGCGCTGAAGTTGTCTGTGAATGTGGAGTTGGTGGCATGTGAAAGTCGCATGTGGAGCATTCGTTTGTGTGGGATGCTCTACCAGGTTCATTCCTTGATAATGCACTCAAAGGGCACTAAGCATAGAGTGTGAAAACTGAGTTTCCTTGAGAGCTGCTTGGAAGCCTGATGGTGTGTGAAGTTAGTGAGCCAAATGGAGTTGTTCTCCCACAAGAACCACTCGGCTGATCCTTCTTCAATATGCCCTTCACCAACATGCAGTGTTTCCTTGATTGAATTAGCTCTCACACCAATATTTGCGTCTAGAGCCTTTGCATTGAGGGCTATCTGAAAACGGCTGTGGCGCTGAAGTTGCCTGTGAATGTGGAGTTGGTGGCATGTGAAACCCGCATGTGGAGCATTCGTTTGTGTGGGATGCTCACCAAGCTTCATTTCAGTCCTAGGCACTCAAAGGGCACTAAGCATAGAGTGTGAAAACTGAGTTTCCTTGAGAGCTGCTTGTAAGCCTGATGGTGTGTGAAGTTAGTGAGCCAAATGGAGTTGTTCTCCCACAAGAACCACTCGGCTGATCCTTCTTCAATATGCCCTTCACCAACATGCAGTGTTTCCTTGATTGAATTAGCTCTCACACCAATATTTGCGTCGAGAGCCTTTGCATTGAGGGCTATCTGAAAACGGCTGTGGCGCTGAAGTTGCCTGTGATTGTGGAGTTGGTGGCATGTGAAACCTGCATGTGGAGCATTCGTTTGTGGGGGATGCTCACCAAACTTCATTTCAGTCCTAGGCACTCAAAGGGCACTAAGCATAGACTGTGAAAACTGAGTTTCCTTGAGAGCTGCTTGGAAGCCTGATGGTGTGTGAAGTTAGTGAGCCAAATGGAGTTGTTCTCCCACAAGAACCACTCGGCTGATCCTTCTTCAATATGCCCTTCACCAACATGCAGTGTTTCCTTGATTGAATTAGCTCTCACACCAATATTTGCGTCGAGAGCCTTTGCATTGAGGGCTATCTGAAAACGGCTGTGTCGCTGAAGTTGCCTGTGAATGTGGAGTTGGTGGCATGTGAAACCCGCATGTGGAGCATTCGTTTGTGTGGGATGCTCACCAAGTTTCATTTCAGTCCTTGGCACTCAAAGGCCACAAAGCATAGAGTGTGAAAACTGAGTTTCCATGAGAGCTTCTTGGAAGCCTGATGGTGTGTGAAGTTAGTGAGCCAAATGGAGTTGTTCTCCCACAAGAACCACTCGGCTGATCCTTCTTCAATATGCCCTTCACCAACATGCAGTGTTTCCTTGATTGAATTAGCTCTCACACCTATATTTGCGTCTAGAGCCTTTGCATTGAGGGCTATCTGAAAACGGCTGTGGCGCTGAAGTTGCCTGTGAATGTGGAGTTGGTGGCATGTGAAACCCGCATGTGGAGCATTCGTTTGTGTGGGATGCTCACCAAGCTTCATTTCAGTCCTAGGCACTCAAAGGGCACTAAGCATAGAGTGTGAAAACTGAGTTTCCTTGAGAGCTGCTTGGAAGCCTGATAGTGTGTGAAGTTAGTGAGCCAAATGGAGTTGTTCTCCCACAAGAACCACTCGGCTGATCCTTCTTCAATATGCCCTTCACCAACATGCAGTGTTTCCTTGATTGAATTAGCTCTCACACCAATATTTGCGTCTAGAGCCTTTGCATTGAGGGCTATCTGAAAACGGCTGTGGCGCTGAAGTTGCCTGTGAATGTGGAGTTGGTGGCATTGAAACCTGCATGCGGAACATTCGTTTGTGTGGGATGCTCACCAAGCTTCATTTCAGTCCTAGGCACTCAAAGGGCACTAAGCATAGAGTGTGAAAACTGAGTTTCCCTGAGAGCTGCTTGGAAGCCTGATGGTGTGTGAAGTTAGTGAGCCAAATGGAGTTGTTCTCCCACAGGAACCACTCGGCTGATCCTTCTTCAATATGCCCTTCACCAACATGCAGTGTTTCCTTGATTGAATTAGCTCTCACACCAATATTTGCGTCTAGAGCCTTTGCATTGAGGGCTATCTGAAAACGGTTGTGGCGCTGAAGTTGCCTGTGAATGTGGAGTTGGTGGCATGTGAAACCCGCATGTGGAGCATTCGTTTGTGTGGGATGCTCACCAAGCTTCATTTCAGTCCTAGGCACTCAAATGCCACAAAGCATAGACTGTGAAAACTGAGTTTCCATGAGAGCTTCTTGGAAGCCTGATGGTGTGTGAAGTTAGTGAGCCAAATGGAGTTGTTCTCCCACAAGAACCACTCGGCTGATCCTTCTTCAATATGCCCTTCACCAACATGCAGTGTTTCCTTGATTGAATTAGCTCTCACACCTATATTTGCGTCTAGAGCCTTTGCATTGAGGGCTATCTGAAAACGGCTGTGGCGCTGAAGTTGCCTGTGAATGTGGAGTTGGTGGCATGTGAAACCCGCATGTGGAGCATTCGTTTGTGTGGGATGCTCACCAAGCTTCATTTCAGTCCTAGGCACTCAAAGGGCACTAAGCATAGAGTGTGAAAACTCAGTTTCCTTGAGAGCTGCTTGGAAGCCTGATGGTGTGTGAAGTTAGTGAGCCAAATGGAGTTGTTCTCCCACAAGAACCACTCGGCTGATCCTTCTTCAATATGCCCTTCACCAACATGCAGTGTTTCCTTGATTGAATTAGCTCTCACACCAATATTTGCGTCTAGAGCCTTTGCATTGAGGGCTATCTGAAAACGGCTGTGGCGCTGAAGTTGCCTGTGAATGTGGGGTTGGTGGCATGTGAAACCCGCATGTGGAGCATTCGTTTGTGTGGGATGCTCACCAAGCTTCATTTCAGTCCTAGGCACTCAAAGGGCACTAAGCATAGAGTGTGAAAACTGAGTTTCCTTGAGAGCTGCTTGGAAGCCTGATGGTGCGTGAAGTTAGTGAGCCAAATGGAGTTGTTCTCCCACAAGAACCACTCGGCTGATCCTTCTTCAATATGCCCTTCACCAAAATGCAGTGTTTCCTTGATTGAATTAGCTCTCACACCAATATTTGCGTCTAGAGCCTTTGCATTGAGGGCTATCTGAAAACGGCTGTGGCGCTGAAGTTGCCTGTGAATGTGGAGTTGGTGGCATGTGAAACCCGCATGTGGAGCATTCGTTTGTGTGGGATGCTCACCAAGCTTCATTTCAGTCCTAGGCACTCAAAGGGCACTAAGCATAGAGTGTGAAAACTGAGTTTCCTTGAGAGCTGCTTGGAAGCCTGATGGTGTGTGAAGTTAGTGAGCCAAATGGAGTTGTTCTCCCACAAGAACCACTCGGCTGATCCTTCTTCAATATGCCCTTCACCAACATGCAGTGTTTCCTTGATTGAATTAGCTCTCACACCAATATTTGCGTCTAGAGCCTTTGCATTGAGGGCTATCTGAAAACGGCTGTGGCGCTGAAGTTGCTTGTGAATGTGGGGTTGGTGGCATGTGAATCTCGCATGTGGAGCATTCGTTTATGTGGGATGCTCTACCAGGTTCTTTCCTTGATAATGCACTCAAAGGGCACTAAGCATAGAGTGTGAAAACTGAGTTTCCTTGAGAGCTGCTTGGAAGTCTGATGGTGTGTGAAGTTAGTGAGCCAAGTGCGTTGTTCTCCCACAAGAACCACTCGGCTGATCCTTCTTCAATATGCCCTTCACCAACATGCAGTGTTTCCTTGATTGAATTAGCTCTCACACCAATATTTGCGTCTAGAGCCTTTGCATTGAGGGCTATCTGAAAACGGCTGTGGCGCTGAAGTTGCCTGTGAATGTGGAGTTGGTGGCATGTGAAACCCGCATGTGGAGCATTCGTTTGTGTGCGATGCTCACCAAGATTCATTTCAGTCCTAGGCACTCAAAGGGCACTAAGCATAGAGTGTGAAAACTGAGTTTCCTTGAGAGCTGCTTGGAAGCCTGATGGTGTGTGAAGTTAGTGAGCCAAATGGAGTTGTTCTCCCACAAGAACCACTCGGCTGATCCTTCTTCAATATGCCCTTCACCAACATGCAGTGTTTCCTTGATTGAATTAGCTCTCACACCAATATTTGCATCTAGAGCCTTTGCATTGAGGGCTATCTGAAAACGGCTGTGGTGCTGAAGTTGCCTGTGAATGTAGAGTTGGTGGCATGTGAAACCCGCATGTGGAGCATTCGTTTGTGTGGGATGCTCATCAAGCTTCATTTCAGTCCTAGGCACTCAAAGGGCACTAAGCATAGAGTGTGAAAACTGAGTTTCCTTGAGAGCTGCTTGGAAGCCTGATGGTGTGTGAAGTTAGTGAGCCAAATGGAGTTGTTCTCCCAGAAGAACCACTCGGCTGATCCTTCTTTATATGCCCTTCACCAACATGCAGTGTTTCCTTGATTGAATTAGCTCTCACACCAATATTTGCGTCTAGAGCCTTTGCATTGAGGGCTATCTGAAAACGGCTGTGGCGGTGAAGTTGCCTGTGAATGTGGAGTTGGTGGCATGTGAAACCCGCATGTGGAGCATTCGTTTATGTGGGATGGTCACCAAGCTTCATTTCAGTCCTAGGCACTCAAAGGGCACTAAGCATAGAGTGTGAAAACTGAGTTTCCTTGAGAGCTGCTTGGAAGCCTGATGGTGTGTGAAGTTAGTGAGCCAAATGGAGTTGTTTTACCACAAGATCCACTCGGCTGATCCTTCTTCACTATGCCCTTCGCCAACATGCAGTGTTTCCTTGATTGAATTAGCTCTCACACCAATATTTGCGTCTAGAGCCTTTGCATTGAGGGCTATCTGAAAACGGCTGTGGCGCTGAAGTTGCCTGTGAATGTGGAGTTGATGGCATGTGAAACCCGCATGTGGAGCATTCGTTTGTGTGGGATGCTCTACCAGGTTCATTCCTAGATAATGCACTCAAAGGGCACTAAGCATAGAGTGTGAAAACTGAGTTTCCTTGAGAGCTGCTTGGAAGCCTGATGGTGTGTGAAGTTAGTGAGCCAAATGGAGTTGTTCTCCCACAAGAACCACTCGGCTGATCCTTCTTCAATATGCCCTTCACCAACATGCAGTGTTTCCTTGATTGAATTAGCTCTCACACCAATATTTGCGTCTAGAGCCTTTGCATTGAGGGCTATCTGAAAACGGCTGTGGCGCTGAAGTTGCCTGTGAATGTGGAGTTGGTGGCATGTGAAACCTGCATGTGGAGCATTCGTTTGTGTGGGATGCTCACCCAGGTTAATTCCTAGATAATGCACTCAAAGGGCACTAAGCATAGAGTGTGAAAACTGAGTTTCCTTGAGAGCTGCTTGGAAGTCTGATGGTGTGTGAAGTTAGTGAGCCAAATGGAGTTGTTCTCCCACAAGAACCACTCGGCTGATCCTTCTTCAATACGCCCTTCACCAACATGCAGTGTTTCCTTGATTGAATTAGCTCTCACACCAATATTTGCGTCTAGAGCCTTTGCATTGAGGGCTATCTGAAAACGGCTGTGGCGCTGAAGTTGCCTGTGAATGTGGAGTTGGTGGCATGTGAAACTCGCATGTGGAGCATTCGTTATGTGGGATGCTCTCCAGGTTCTTTCCTTGATAATGCACTCAAGGGCACTAAGCATAGAGTGTGAAAACTGAGTTCCTTGAGAGCTGCTTGGAAGTCTGATGGTGTGTGAAGTTAGTGAGCCAAATGCGTTGATCTCCCACAAGAACCACTCAGCTGATCCTTCTTCAATATGCCCTTCAGCAACATGCAGTGTTTCCTTGATTGAATTAGCTCTCACACCAATATTTGCGTCGAGAGCCTTTGCATTGAGGGCTATCTGAAAACGGCTGTGGCGCTGAAGTTGCCTGTGAATTGTGGAGTTGGTGGCATGTGAAACCCGCATGTGGAGCATTCGTTTGTGTGGGATGCTCACCAAGGCTTCATTTCAGTCCTAGGCACTCAAAGGGCACTAAGCATAGAGTGTGAAAACTGAGTTTCCTTGAGAGCTGCTTGGAAGCCTGATGGTGTGTGAAGTTAGTGAGCCAAATGGAGTTGTTCTCCCCACAAGAAACCACTCGGCTGATCCTTCTTCAATATGCCCTTCACCAACATGCAGTGTTTCCTTGATTGAATTAGCTCTCACACCAATATTTGCGTCTAGAGCCTTTGCATTGAGGGCTATCTGAAAACGGCTGTGGCGGTGAAGTTGCTGTGAATGTGGAGTTGGTGGCATGTGAAACCCGCATGTGGAGCATTCGTTTATGTGGGGATGGTCACCAAGCTTCATTTCAGTCCTAGGCACTCAAAGGGCAGTAGCATAGAGTGTGAAAACTGAGTTTCCTTGAGAGCTGCTTGGAAGCCTGATGGTGTGTGAAGTTAGTGAGCCAAATGGAGTTGTTTTACCCACAAGATCCACTCGGCTGATCCTTCTTCACTATGCCTTCGCCACCATGCAGTGTTTCCTTGATTGAATTAGCTCTCACACCAATATTTGCGTCTAGAGCCTTTGCATTGAGGGCTATCTGAAAACGGCTGTTGGCGCTGAAGTTGCCTGTGAATGTGGAGTTGTGGCATGTGAAACCACATGTGGAGCATTCGTTTGTGTGGATGCTCTACCAGGTTCATTCCTAGATAATGCACTCAAAGGGCACTAAGCATAGAGTGTGAAAACTGAGTTTCCTTGAGAGCTGCTTGGAAGCCTGATGGTGTGTGAAGTTAGTGAGCCAAATGGAGTTGTTTTCCCACAAGAACCACTCGGCTGATCCTTCTTCAATATGCCCTTCACCCAACATGCAGTGTTTCCTTGATTGAATTAGCTCTCACACCAATATTTGCGTCTAGAGCCTTTGCATTGAGGGCTATCTGAAAACGGCTGTGGTCTGAAGTTGCCTGTGAATGTGGAGTTGGTGGCATGTGAACCTCGCAATGTGGAGCATTCGTTTGTGTGGGATGCTCACCCAGGTTCATTCCTAGATAATGCACTCAAAGGGCACTAAGCATAGAGTGTGAAAACTGAGTTTCCTTGGAGCTGCTTGGAAGCCTGATGGTGTGTGAAGTTAGTGAGCCAAATGGAGTTGTTCTCACCACAAGAACCACTCGGCTGATCCTTCTTCAATACGCCCTTCACCAACATGCAGTGTTTCCTTGATTGAATTAGCTCTCACACCAATATTTGCGTCTAGAGCCTTTGCATTGAGGGCTATCTGAAAACGGCTGTGGCGCTGAAGTTGCCTGTGAATGTGGAGTTGGTGGCATGTGAAACTCCATGTGGAGCATTCGTTTATGTGGGATGCTCTACCAGGTTCTTTCCTTGATAATGCACTCAAAGGGCACTAAGCATAGAGTGTGAAAACTGAGTTTCCTTGAGAGCTGCTTGGAAGTCTGATGGTGTGTGAAGTTAGTGAGCCAAATGCGTTGTTCTCCCACAAGAACCACTCGGCTGATCCTTCTTCAATATGCCCTTCACCAACATGCAGTGTTTCTTGATTGAATTAGCTCTCACACCAATATTTGCGTCGAGAGCCTTTGCATTGAGGGCTATCTGAAAACAGGCTGTGGCGCTGAAGTTGCCTGTGAATGTGGAGTTGGTGGCATGTGAAACCCGCATGTGGAGCATTCATTTGTGTGGGATGCTCAACCAGCTTCATTTCAGATCCTAGGCACTCAAAGGGCACTAAGCATAGAGTGTGAAAACTGAGTTTCCTTGAGAGCTGCTTGGAAGCCTGATGGTGTGTGAAGTTAGTGAGCCAAATGGAGTTGTTCTCCCACAAGAACCACTCGGCTGATCCTTCTCAATATGCCCTTCACCAACATGCAGTGTTTCCTTGATTGAATTAGCTCTCACACCAATATTTGCATCTAGAGCCTTTGTATTGAGGGCTATCTGAAAACGGCTGTGGTGCTGAAGTTGCCTGTGAATGTAGAGTTGGTGGCATGTGAAACCCGCATGTGGAGCATTCGTTTGTGTGGGATGCTCACCAAGCTTCATTTCAGTCCTAGGCACTCAAGGGCACTAAGCATAGAGTGTGAAAACTGAGTTTCCTTGAGAGCTGCTTGGAAGCCTGATGGTGTGTGAAGTTAGTGAGCCAAATGGAGTTGTTCTCCCACAAGAACCACTCGGCTGATCCTTCTTCAATATGCCCTTCACCAACATGCAGTGTTTCCTTGATTGAATTAGCTCTCACACCAATATTTGCGTCTAGAGCCTTTGCATTGAGGGCTATCTGAAAACGGCTGTGGCGGTGAAGTTGCCTGTGAATGTGGAGTTGGTGGCATGTGAAACCCGCATGTGGAGCATTCGTTTATGTGGGATGGTCACCAAGCTTCATTTCAGTCCTAGGCACTCAAAGGGCAGTAAGCATAGAGTGTGAAAACTGAGTTTCCTTGAGAGCTGCTGGAAGCCTGATGGTGTGTGAAGTTAGTGAGCCAAATGGACTTGTTTTACCCACAAGATCCACTCGGCTGATCCTTCTTCACTATGCCCTTCGCCAACATGCAGTGTTTCCTTGATTGAATTAGCTCTCACACCAATTTGCGTCTAGAGCCTTTGCATTGAGGGCTATCTGAAAACGGCTGTGGCGCTGAAGTTGCCTGTGAATGTGGAGTTGGTGGCATGTGAAACCCACATGTGGAGCATTCGTTTGTGTGGGATGCTCTACCAGGTTCATTCCTAGATAATGCACTCAAAGGGCACTAAGCATAGAGTGTGAAAACTGAGTTTCCCTTGAGAGCTGCTTGGAAGCCTGATGGTGTGTGAAGTTAGTGAGCCAAATGGAGTTGTTCTCCCACAAGAACCACTCGGCTGATCCTTCTTCAATATGCCCTTCACCAACATGCAGTGTTTCCTTGATTGAATTAGCTCTCACACCAATATTTGCGTCTAGAGCCTTTGCATTGAGGGCTATCTGAAAACGGCTGTGGCGGTGAAGTTGCCTGTGAATGTGGAGTTGGTGGCATGTGAAACCCGCATGTGGAGCATTCGTTTGTGTGGGATGGTCACAAGCTTCATTTCAGTCCTAGGCACTCAAAGGGCAGTAAGCATAGAGTGTGAAAACTGAGTTTCCTTGAGAGCTGCTTGGAAGCTGATGGTGTGTGAAGTTAGTGAGCCAAATGGAGTTGTTCTCCCACAAGATCCACTCGGCTGATCCTTCTTCAATATGCCCTTCACCAACATGCAGTGTTTCCTTGATTGAATTAGCTCTCACACCAATATTTGCGTCTAGAGCCTTTGCATTGAGGGCTATCTGAAAACGGCTGTGGCGCTGAAGTTGCCTGTGACTGTGGAGTTGGTGGCATGTGAAACCTGCATGTGGAGCATTCGTTTGTGTGGGATGCTCTTCCAGGTTCATTCCTAGATAATGCACTCAAAGGGCACTAAGCATAGAGTGTGAAAACTGAGTTTCCTTGAGAGCTGCTTGGAAGCCTGATGGTGTGTGAAGTTAGTGAGCCAAATGGGAGTTGTTCTCCCACAAGAACCACTCGGCTGATCCTTCTTCAATATGCCCTTCACCAACATGCAGTGTTTCCTTGATTGAATTAGCTTCACCACCAATATTTGCGTCTAGAGCCTTTGCATTGAGGCTATCTGAAAACGGCTGTGGCGCTGAAGTTGCCTGGAATGTGGAGTTGGTGGCATGTGAAACCTGCATGTGGAGCATTCGTTTGTGTGGGATGCTCACCAAGCTTCATTTCAGTCCTAGGCACTCCAAAGGGCCTTAAGCATAGAGTGTGAAAACTGAGTTTCCTTGAGAGCTGCTTGGAAGCCTGATGGTGTGTGAAGTTAGTGAGCCAAATGGAGTTGTTCTCCCACAAGAACCACTCGGCTGATCCTTCTTCAATATGCCCTTCACCAACATGCAGTGTTTCCTTGATTGAATTAGCTCTCACACCAATATTTGCGTCTAGAGCCTTTGCATTGAGGGCTATCTGAAAAACGGCTGTGGCGCTGAAGTGCCTGTGAATGTGGAGTTGGTGGCATGTGAAACCCCGCATGTGGAGCATTCGTTTGTGTGGGATGCTCACCAAGCTTCATTTCAGTCCTAGGCACTCAAAGGTCACGAAGCATAGAGTGTGAAAACTGAGTTTCCTTGAGAGCTGCTTGGAAGCCTGATGGTGTGTGAAGTTAGTGAGCCAAATGGAGTTGTTCTCCCACAAGAACCACTCAGCTGATCCTTCTTCAATAGCCCTTCACCAACATGCAGTGTTTCCTTGATTGAATTAGCTCTCACACCAATATTTGCGTCTAGAGCCTTTGCATTGAGGGCTATCTGAAAACGGCTGTGGCGCTGAAGTTGCCTGTGAATGTGGAGTTGGTGGCATGTGAAACCTGCATGCGGAGCATTCGTTTGTGTGGGATGCTCACCAAGCTTCATTCAGTCCTAGGCACTCAAAGGGCACTAAGCATAGAGTGTGAAAACTGAGTTTCCTTGAGAGCTGCTTGGAAGCCTGATGGTGTGTGAAGTTAGTGAGCCAAATGGAGTTGTTCTCCCACAAGAACCACTCGGCTGATCCTTCTCAATATGCCCTTCACCAACATGCAGTGTTTCCTTGATTGAATTAGCTCTCACACCAATATTTGCGACTAGAGCCTTTGCATTGAGGGCTATCTGAAAACGGCTGTGGCGCTGAAGTTGCCTGTGAATGTGGAGTTGGTGGCATGTGAAACCTGCATGCGGAGCATTCGTTCTGTGGGATGCTCACCAAGCTTCATTTCAGTCCTAGGCACTCAAAGGGCACTAAGCATAGAGTGTGAAAACTGAGTTTCCTTGAGAGCTGCTTGGAAGCCTGATGGAGTGTGAAGTTAGTGAGCCAAATGGAGATGTTCTCCCACAAGAACCACTCGGCTGATCCTTCTTCAATATGCCCTTCACCAACATGCAGTGTTTCCTTGATTGAATTAGCTCTCACACCAATATTTGCGTCGAGAGCCTTTGCATTGAGGGCTATCTGAAAACGGTTGTGGTGCTGAAGTTGCCTGTGAATGTGGAGTTGGTGGCATGTGAAACCCGCATGTGGAGCATTCGTTTGTGTGGGATGCTCTACCAGGTTCATTCCTAGATAATGCACTCAAAGGGCACTAAGCATAGAGTGTGAAAACTGAGTTTCCTTGAGAGCTGCTTGGAAGCCTGATGGTGTGTGAAGTTAGTGAGCCAAATGGAGTTGTTCTCCTACAAGAACCACTCGGCTGATCCTTCTTCAATATGCCCTTCACCAACATGCAGTGTTTCCTTGATTGAATTAGCTCTCACACCAATTTTTGCGTCCTAGAGCCTTTGCATTGAGGGCTATCTGAAAACGGCTGTGGCACTAAGTTGCCTGTGAATGTGGAGTTGGTGGCATGTTGGAGTGGGAAACCTGCATGCGGAGCATTCGTTTGTGTGGGATGCTCACCAAGCTTCATTTCAGTCCTAGGCACTATAAGGGCACTAAGCATAGAGTGTGAAAACTGAGTTTCCTTGAGAGCTGCTTGGAAGCCTGATGGTGTGTGAAGTTAGTGAGCCAAATGGAGATGTTCTCCCACAAGAACCACTCGGCTGAATCGTTCTTCAATATGCCCTTCACCAACATGCAGTGTTTCCTTGATTGAATTAGCTCTCACACCAATATTTGCGTCGAGAGCCTTTGCATTGAGGGCTATCTGAAACGGCTGTGGTGCTGAAGTTGCCTGAGAATGTGGAGTTGGTGGCATGTGAAACCCGCATGTGGAGCATTCGTTTGTGTGGGATGCTCTACCAGGTTCATTCCTAGATAATGCACTCAAAGAGCACTAAGCATAGAGTGTGAAAACTGAGTTTCCTTGAGAGCTGCTTGGAAGCCTGATGGTGTGTGAAGTTAGTGAGCCAAATGGAGTTGTTCTCCCACAAGAACACTCGGCTGATCCTTCTTCAATATGCCTTCACCAACATGCAGTGTTTCCTTGATTGAATTAGCTCTCACACCAATATTTGCGTCTAGAGCCTTTGCATTGAGGGGCTATCTGAAACGGCTGTGGCGCTGAAGTTGCCTGTGAATGTGGAGTTGGTGGCATGTGAAACCCGCATGTGGAGCATTCGTTTGTGTGGGATGCTCACCAAGCTTCATTTCAGTCCTAGGCACTCAAAGGGCACTAAGCATAGAGTGTGAAACTGAGTTTCCTTGAGAGCTGCTTGGAAGCCTGATGGTGTGTGAAGTTAGTGAGCCAAATGGAGTTGTTTTACCACAAGATCCACTCGGCTGATCCTTCTTCACTATGCCCTTCGCCAGCATGCAGTGTTTCCTTGATTGAATTAGCT
The DNA here is from genome assembly GCF_030435755.1 of Ochotona princeps. NCBI lineage: Eukaryota > Metazoa > Chordata > Mammalia > Lagomorpha > Ochotonidae > Ochotona > Ochotona princeps. The sequence goes on along the minus strand of NW_026699277.1, from coordinate 4,900 downwards.
CTCACACCAATATTTGCGTCTAGAGCCTTTGCATTGAGGGCTATCTGAAAACGGCTGTGGCGCTATGAAGTTGCCTGTGAATGTGGAGTTGGTGGCATGTGAAACCCGCATGTGGAGCATTCGTTTGTGTGGGATGCTCTACCAGGTTCATTCCTAGATAATGCACTCAAAGGGCACTAAGCATAGAGTGTGAAAACTGAGTTTCCTTGAGAGCTGCTTGGAAGCCTGATGGTGTGTGAAGTTAGTGAGCCAAATGGAGTTGTTCTCCCACAAGAACCACTCGGCTGATCCTTCTTCAATATGCCCTTCACCAACATGCAGTGTTTCCTGATTGAATTAGCTCTCACACCAATATTTGCGTCTAGAGACCTTTGCATTGAGGGCTATCTGAAAACGGCTGTGGCGCTGAAGTTGCCTGTGAATGTGGAGTTGGTGGCAGTGAAACTCGCATGTGGAGCATTCGTTTATGTGGGATGCTCTACCAGGTTCTTTCCTTGATAATGCACTCAAAGGGCACTAAGCATAGAGTGTGAAAACTGAGTTTCCTTCAGAGCTGCTTGGAAGTCTGATGGTGTGTGAAGTTAGTGAGCCAAAATGCGTTGTTCTCCCACAAGAACCACTCGGCTGATCCTTCTTCAATATGCCCTTCACCAACATGCAGTGTTTCCTTGATTGAATTAGCTCTCACACCAATATTTGCGTCTAGAGCCTTTGCATTGAGGGCTATCTGAAACGGCTGTGGCGGTGAAGTTGCCTGTGAATGTGGAGTTGGTGGCATGTGAAACCCGCATGTGGAGCATTCATTTGTGTGGGATGCTCACCAAGCTTCATTTCAGTCCTAGGCACTCAAGGGCACTAAGCATAGAGTGTGAAAACTGAGTTTCCTTCAGAGCTGCTTGGAAGCCTGATGGTGTGTGAAGTTAGTGAGCCAAATGGAGTTGTTCTCCCACAAGAACCACTCGGCTGATCCTTCTTCAATATGCCCTTCACCACATGCAGTGTTTCCTGATTGAATTAGCTCTCACACCAATATTTGCATCTAGAGCCTTTGCATTGAGGGCTATCTGAAAACGGCTGTGGCGCTGAAGTTGCCTGTGAATGTGGAGTTGGTGGCATGTGAAACCCACATGTGGAGCATTCGTTTGTGTGGGATGCTCTACCAGGTTCATTCCTAGATAATGCACTCAAAGGGCACTAAGCATAGAGTGTGAAAACTGAGTTCCTTGAGAGCTGCTGGAAGCCTGATGGTGTGTGAAGTTAGTGAGCCAAATGAGTTGTTCTCCCATAAGAACCACTCGGCTGATCCTTCTTCAATATGCCCTTCACCAACATGCAGTGTTTCCTTGATTGAATTAGCTCTCACACCAATATTTGCGTCTAGAGCCTTTGCATTGAGGGCTATCTGAAAACGGCTGTGGCGGTGAAGTTGCCTGTGAATGTGGAGTTGGTGCATGTGAAACCCGCATGTGGAGCATTCGTTTGTGTGGGATGGTCACCAAGCTTCATTTCAGTCCTAGGCACTCAAAGGGCAGTAAGCATAGAGTGTGAAAACTGAGTTTCCTTGAGAGCTGCTTGGAAGCCTGATGGTGTGTGAAGTTAGTGAGCCAAATGGAGTTGTTCTCCCACAAGATCCACTCGGCTGATCCTTCTTCAATATGCCCTTCACCAACATGCAGTGTTTCCTTGATTGAATTAGCTCTCACACCATATTTGCGTCTAGAGCCTTTGCATTGAGGGCTATCTGAAAACGGCTGTGGCGCTGAAGTTGCCTGTGACTGTGGAGTTGGTGGCATGTGAAACCTGCATGTGGAGCATTCGTTTGTGTGGGATGCTCTTCCAGGTTCATTCCTAGATAATGCACTCAAAGGGCACTAAGCATAGAGTGTGAAAACTGAGTTTCCTTGAGAGCTGCTTGGAAGCCTGATGGTGTGTGAAGTTAGTGAGCAAATGGAGTTGTTCTCCACAAGAACCACTCGGCTGATCCTTCTTCAATATGCCCTTCACCAACATGCAGTGTTTCCTTGATTGAATTAGCTCTCACACCAATATTTGCGTCTAGAGCCTTTGCATTGAGGGCTATCTGAAAACGGCTGTGGCGCTGAAGTTGCCTGTGAATGTGGAGTTGGTGGCATGTGAAACCTGCATGTGGAGCATTCGTTTGTGTGGGATGCTCACCAAGCTTCATTTCAGTCCTAGGCACTCAAAGGGCACTAAGCATAGAGTGTGAAAACTGAGTTTCCTTGAGAGCTGCTTGGAAGCCTGATGGTGTGTGAAGTTAGTGAGCCAAATGGAGTTGTTCTCCCACAAGAACCACTCGGCTGATCCTTCTTCAATATGCCCTTCACCAACATGCAGTGGTTTCCTTGATTGAATTAGCTCTCACACCAATATTTGCGTCTAGAGCCTTTGCATTGAGGGCTATCTGAAAACGGCTGTGGCGCTGAAGTTGCCTGTGAATGTGGAGTTGGTGGCATGTGAAACCCGCATGTGGAGCATTCGTTTGTGTGGATGCCTCACCAAGCTTCATTTCAGTCCTAGGCACTCAAAGGTCACGAAGCATAGAGTGTGAAAACTGAGTTTCCTTGAGAGCTGCTTGGAAGCCTGATGGTGTGTGAAGTTAGTGAGCCAAATGGATTGTTCTCCCACAAGAACCACTCAGCTGATCCTTCTTCAATATGCCCTTCACCAACATGCAGTGTTTCCTTGATTGAATTAGCTCTCACACCAATATTTGCGTCTAGAGCCTTTGCATTGAGGGCTATCTGAAAACGGCTGTGGCGCTGAAGTTGCCTGTGAATGTGGAGTTGGTGGCATGTGAAACCTGCATGCGGGAGCATTCGTTTGTGTGGGATGCTCACCAAGCTTCATTTCAGTCCTAGGCACTCAAAGGGCACTAAGCATAGAGTGTGAAAACTGAGTTTCCTTGAGAGCTGCTTGGAAGCCTGATGGTGTGTGAAGTTAGTGAGCAAATGGAGTTGTTCTCCCACAAGAACCACTCGGCTGATCCTTCTTCAATATGCCCTTCACCAACATGCAGTGTTTCCTTGATTGAATTAGCTCTCACACCAATATTTGCGACTAGAGCCTTTGCATTGAGGGCTATCTGAAAAACGGCTGTGGCGCTGAAGTTGCCTGTGAATGTGGAGTTGGTGGCATGTGAAACCTGCATGCGGAGCATTCGTTTCTGTGGGATGCTCACCAAGCTTCATTTCAGTCCTAGGCACTCAAAGGGCACTAAGCATAGAGTGTGAAAACTGAGTTTCCTTGAGAGCTGCTTGGAAGCCTGATGGAGTGTGAAGTTAGTGAGCCAAATGGAGATGTTCTCCCACAAGAACCACTCGGCTGATCCTTCTTCAATAGCCCTTCACCAACATGCAGTGTTTCCTTGATTGAATTAGCTCTCACACACCAATATTTGCGTCGAGAGCCTTTGCATTGAGGGCTATCTGAAAACGGTTTGTGGTGCTGAAGTTGCCTGTGAATGTGGAGTTGGTGGCATGTGAAACCCGCATGTGGAGCATTCGTTTGTGTGGGATGCTCTACCAGGGTCATTCTAGATAATGCACTCAAAGGGCACTAAGCATAGAGTGTGAAAACTGAGTTTCCTTGAGAGCTGCTTGGAAGCCTGATGGTGTGTGAAGTTAGTGAGCCAAATGGAGTTGTTCTCCTACAAGAACCACTCGGCTGATCCTTCTTCAATATGCCCTTCACCAACATGCAGTGTTTCCTTGATTGAATTAGCTCTCACACCAATATTTGCGTCTAGAGCCTTTGCATTGAGGGCTATCTGAACGGCTGTGGCACTTAAGTTGCCTGTGAATGTGGAGTTGGTGGCATGTGAAACCTGCATGCGGAGCATTCGTTTGTGTGGGATGCTCACCAAGCTTCATTTCAGTCCTAGGCACTATAAGGGCACTAAGCATAGAGTGTGAAAACTGAGTTTCCTTGAGAGCTGCTTGGAAGCCTGATGGTGTGTGAAGTTAGTGAGCCAAATGGAGATGTTCTCCCACAAGAACCACTCGGCTGATCGTTCTTCAATATGCCCTTCACCAACATGCAGTGTTTCCTTGATTGAATTAGCTCTCACACCAATATTTGCGTCGAGAGCCTTTGCATTGAGGGCTATCTGAAAACGGCTGTGGTGCTGAAGTTGCCTGAGAATGTGGAGTTGGTGGCATGTGAAACCCGCATGTGGAGCATTCGTTTGTGTGGGATGCTCTACCAGGTTTCATATCCTAGATAATGCACTCAAAGAGCACTAAGCATAGAGTGTGAAAACTGAGTTTCCTTGAGAGCTGCTTGGAAGCCTGATGGTGTGTGAAGTTAGTGAGCCAAATGGAGTTGTTCTCCCACAAGAACCACTCGGCTGATCCTTCTTCAATATGCCCTTCAACAACATGCAGTGTTGCCTTGATTGAATTAGCTCTCACACCAATATTTGCGTCTAGAGCCTTTGCATTGAGGGCTATCTGAAAACGGCTGTGGCGCTGAAGTTGCTGTGAATTGGAGTTGGTGGCATGTGAAACCCGCATGTGGAGCATTCGTTTGTGTGGGATGCTCACCAGGCTTCATTCAGCCTAGGCACTCAAAGGCACTAAGCATAGAGTGTGAAAACTGAGTTTCCTTGAGAGCTGCTTGGAAGCCTGATGGTGTGTGAAGTTAGTTGAGAGCCAATGGAGTTGTTTACCACAAGATCCACTCGGCTGATCCTTCTTCACTATGCCCTTCCCAACATGCAGTGTTTCCTTGATTGAATTAGCTCTCACACCAATATTTGCGTCTAGAGCCTTTGCATGAGGGCTATCTGAAAACGGCTGTGGCGCTGAAGTTGCCTGTGAATGTGGAGTTGGTGGCATGTGAAACCCGCATGTGGAGCATTCGTTTGTGTGGGATGCTCTAC